>NW_008586145.1:21694-55719 GCF_000691845.1 Merops nubicus | reverse complement strand
AATAATATATAATTATTAACAATGCTAAGATAATACATATGATATATAGTAATATTATAATTGTATTATAATAATATATAAGTATAATACATATTTACAACATCTATGTTCATTATTTTGTAATTGGAATAATATGTCATGGATGTTGTCCTTCTGTGGGCTCGTATCTATATAATTCAACACCAAACCAAAGCACAGACAGAAGGAAATACTAGAATTATGGAGAACAAATGTTCTCATTCATATTAACCTGAATGTTTTTTTCTTTGAATATCTTGGGAGCAGGCTGCAACTGGTCCATGGAGCCAGCTGGATTAAGCAGGGAAACAAGGCATGAGAAAAGGTGGCAGTTTATAAGAGCTCCAAAACATTCTTGCAATAGTTTGCTTTCCCAAGGAGGCCAATATTTATGAATTTAAAACTGCAATGTCCTGTGTCTGTGAAAATTGTCATTTATTTACATTGCTTTTTCTTTCCTGAAAACACATCAATTTGCTATTCACATGCAGATTGTACAGTCCAATGAATGTTTTGAATATAACAAAGCTAAGATACAGATCAGCAAGGTGCAATACCCCTCGAATTTTTTCCTCCTTGTAAAGTCATTTTACAATGAGGTAATAAGGCAGAAAAGACCACAAATGTAAGAAAAGTGCCTGCGTGCATGTGACTCAGGCTTTCAGACAGCACCAGCGTAATGAGATTAGCTCAAACTGGGATCGTTTCCCAGCCTCATTTCACCTTCAGGTCTTCCTCAGACACTGGTCCCACGGGTCCATTTGAAGCGGGGGGGTGCCCAATTAGACTTTTTTTATGATGCCTATTAAATAATACAAGGTGGTCTGTACTGAAACCTATGAAGCACTCATTAAGATGGTGTTATAATGGTGAGTAAGCTTGACTGCAGAAGTAGAGGCTGAGTAGCTCGTTCGCGTTTTCTGAATGGAACTGATTTTAATTGCCTGCCACCTTACACTCTGTGCCATTGTAATGGCTTGTCCTAAAAAAAAAGGATCAAAGGCTCTGCTATCTGTGCCCACACTCTCATCTGCCTTTCAGTAGCAGCTTCATCAGGAGGACTTAGGACATAGGACTGTGGTTAAGTGAGGAAAGGCGAGCACTCTAAACAGCCCCCGCAGGAAGACAACCCATCATCCAGACAGTAAGATCAGCACAGCTCTGTGCTTGACTGATCAACAGTGCTGCACCCCTGACAGTACACTGCACTTTCAAACCAGGAATAGCCAGCTTGACTGGATTTCGAATCAGAGCACCACAGAACCATAGAATTGTTTTGGTTGGAAGAGACCTTTCAGATCATCAAATCCAACCATTACCCCAGCACTGCCAGGTCACCACTAACCCATGTCCCTCAGCACCACATCTCCATGGCTTGGAAACCCCTCCAGGGGTGGGGACTCCACCACTGCCCTGGGCAGCCTCTTCCAGGGCTTGGCAACTCTTTTGGGGAAGACATTTTCCCTACTGTCCAAACTAAACCTTTACTGGAATAACTTGAGGCTGTTCCCACTTGTCCTATCACTTACTCCCTGGGAGAAGAGAACAGCTTCCACCTGACTCCAACCTCCTTTCAGGGAGCTGTTAAGAGCTAGAAGGTCTCCCCTGAGCCTCCTTTTCTTCAGGCTCAACACCCCCAGGTCCCTCAGCTGCTCCTCACCATACATGTACTCTAGACACTTCACCAGCTTTGTTGACAAGTAGATGTAGTGCTGAGGGACCATTGTTGACATGTAGATGTGGGTTAGTAGTGACCTGGCAGTGCTGGGTTGACAGATGGGCTTAATGATCTTAAAGGTCTTTTCCAACCAAAATGATTCTGTGTGAACTATTCTAGTCCACAGTGCAATGTCAGGCTACAATAGACTGCCATGTAGTACATTTCACACGAATATTTACTGAGGGATGACTAAGTAGTAGAACTGACATATCTCACTGGCTTGCGACTCTTTCTATTCCCACGCTGACCTCCTTAAGAAAGAATCTATACCTTCTATGTATTTCATTTACAACAAAAGTAATTGGAAAATCATTTTGCCTCTGGCTGCTATGTAGAATAAGAGAAAATGGCATTTTCTTACATTGCTACACAATGCTCCTTTCCTATTAAGAAGTCTCCAAATGGAGAAAATTACTTCTAGCGATTCCCTTAGCAGAAAAATAACATCACGAGGCAAGATAATATAAATTATCAGAGCAGCTTTCAGACATGAAAAAGGAATCCTGTACTGGGAACCTTGTTTGTTCTTAACAGCTACAAGTTGGTCTGATTTCTGTTGCCTGAATGTTGTACAACCTTTGCAGATACCTGGGGAAGAGCCTCACAGATGCCAGCAAAGAGACATGATCAAAGCTTAGGCTGGCAAGACAGAAGAAAGGTGGACTCAAAGAGGCTCTGCGGTCACACTGAGAGCACAGAAGCAAGTTGTGAAGAAAGATCCTTTTGTCTAAGTTATAAATCAGGCTCACCACTCCACTCAACTCACAATGTAGTGGTGACATGTTTTAATGATGCATTTTGATAATTTAAGGAAAGTAGGAGATAGGTTGACATCAGCAGTTAAAGTCTTCTTAGCAACCATGTTCTCTGTTGGGCACCACACTTTAGGAAATATTGGAGAGAATCCAGAGCACAATGACAGTGATTACAGGCTTGGCAAGAGTGATCTAAAGCCACTACTGGAAGAATAAGCACAGCTAATTTGGAGAAGAAAAGACTCTGGTAATCAGCAGGGTGTAGAAGAATAGTGTTTAAATAGGTGAAAAAAATTTCTAGAGAGCATTTCTCTCTAGAATTTTTTTTCCCTTGTTCACTGAATGAAAAATGTGGGGAAAAAAAATATACTCTTCATTTTTAGCAATGAAAATTTAGGCTGGAAACGTTTCTAGTTATGAGAAGTGCTGACTAGGAAGGCTAGAAATGCTGGTATGGTCACTCTTTGCAGAACAGATTGTATGAGCATTTGTAAAAGATAGTAAAGTTTACTTGATCTTGTCTCTGTGCAGAAAGTGACACCTGATGATTTTTTGAAATACCACAGAACTTTTGTCAGCTATTCAGTGATGGCTTAATGAACAAATATTACATGTACCAAAGTAGGTGTTGCAAGCAGTAGAATTTTTTTTTTTTTTTTTTGGCAAACATATGTAATGCTGAGCTACATTAATAGGCACTGCAGACTAGAAAAAGGAGAGAACAGTTTTTTGTTTCCACAGCCATATGTCCAGGTCAGTTGTTTGCTTACCTTTTATCCCCAGCAGCTATGTCTGCAGTAAATTAACCACCTAGACAACTTTCTCGCAGGAAAATGAATCAAAGAGGATAATAAACCAATGTCCAATCATTGCTTTTTCTTAGCTATTGCATAAATATAAATTCCTAAGGCTTTCAGAGTCCTGGGAGCTTGAGCAGTGGTTTCACACACACATATCTTTCTGTGAAATGCATAATGTGTGTTCCTGAGCTAGAAACAAAGTGTGTGGTGATGATAACAGGAGAAAAGGACTGAGGAGTTCCTTATCATCTGTAGGTTAGATAAGGCAGGTGCTAGCAATTCCCTGTATGTCTCCATGAACTACTGATGGCTGGGCTGATATCAGTTGTGGAAAGGTTCAAAACAAAGCAAGTAATTCCTTCTGCATGCCCCAAACTTGTGACTCTGGAGGTGTCTTTCAAAAGAGGCACTGAAGAGCTTTTTGCAGAAAGGCAATAAGAAAACTAGGCAAGGGTGGTTACTGCTCAAGAGTCCAGTGGAGGATGAGTGGGGGACTGGAACGCCTGCCTTATGAGAGGCTGAGAGACCTGGGGCTCTTCAGTCTGGAGGAGAGAAGACTTAGGGGGGATCTAATTAACGTGTACAAATATATGAGGGCTGGGTGTCAAGAAGAAAGGGGCAACCTCTGTCCACTTATGCCCTGCGACAGGACAAGGGGCAGTGTATACAAGCTGGAGCACAGGAAGTTCCACCTTAACATAAGAAAGAACTTCTTTACTGTAAGGGTTGCAGAGCACTGGAACAGGTTCCCCAGGGAGGTTGTGGAGTCTCCTTCCTTGGAGACTATTAAACCCATCTGTATGCCTTCATGTGTGACCTGCCCTAGACTAGATGGTCCTGCTCTGGCAGGGGGGGTTGGACTTGATGATCTCTGGAGGTCCCTTCCAACCCCTGACATTCTGTGATCCTGTGTGGTTACTGCTGTTTACTCCAGAGGTGGTGCAGAAGGAGGAGGTGGAAAAAAATGTTTATAGCAGGATGAGGAGAGTTGTATGGCAGTAGGGGCACCCTGCTGGATGCAGAGACAATACACAGGGCTCATTTTCATACTTGAAAATCCACTCACAATAGATAAGTTGCCTTTTGGTACTTCACATCATCTTGAAGTAGAGTCCTCAAATGCAATGACAAGACAACCCCATCCTTTGCTACTTTTTCTTTTCTGTTACCATAAATGCTCTTTTTAACTTGAATATCATTCTTGTCAGCCCATGAAGTGCCCTCACTCATGAAGAAAAGGCACGAACAAAAAAATAAATCCTCCCTAGGTGCTGAGAAGAAAAGCACTAAGCACTGTGTGTGTGGTGTGTTTAGGGAGGGGCTATGTCTATGCATTTGTGTATCTTTTAATACCTGTCCCATTTTGAGCAGTAGGTAGTAGGAGGGTAAGAGAAAAAAGACTGAAAAATGAGGAGAACAGGAAGATGATTAGAATGGTGATAATGCCATTGTGCTCACAAATAAACACTTCAATCCTTTCTTACAATCATATCAATATCAAACTGTGCAGACTGACTATAGTCTCCACCCATCTTCGGGCCTCCAACAGATGTGTGATAGCTTCTCACACAAGTTTGAGACAGATTGAAGTCTCCCAGAGGCCTTATCATATTACTAGCACTCCTTTAACCTGTCAGAAGCTCTGCTTTACTATGTTGCTGCTTTCTATCCCAGCTTGCAGACCTTCTAGTACATCCTGCTAAATGACTGCTGTCTCTCAGAGGGACCTGTACTCACACTCTCTCCAGAGAGGGCTGGCAGCAGCAATTGTCATGTGAGTGTACCCAGAAATATCTGCAAACCCAAGAAACCAGCGCAGCGAGGGGTGGCATCCAACCGGCACACCCACGTTTTGTCAGGGGGTGATGCTGGGCTGGGGTGGTCTCAGAGCACCAGTGGCAGACACAGGCAGATTGAGATGGCATGGCCATTGCACCTCACTTCTTCTGGGCTAGCAGGCATCTAGGCTTCCTAACAAGAAGGGCAAACCAGCTGTTTCCAAAGTGTGATAATGCTCCTCAAGATGACATACAGTACCCAGGCACAGAAATGACTTACGAAAGAAAAAGATGTCAATGAGAAGAAATCCTGCTTCACCCACAAGAAATCTGAAGTTCAGACACATCCTCGTCCCACAAGAAATATTCCTTTTTACTGTATTCCAGCACTTGATCTTAATAGTCTTCTGTTGCAGTTTATGTTCATGTAACTAGAGAATAAAGCTTAAAACACACTGATGAGTAACTCAGTTCCAGCTGATAATTATTTATAATTAGTAAAATAAAAAAAAATTTGCAGGCAACCGATTGCCTAAAATTTGTGTGGAATATTTCCTGAATAACTTTCTGTAACAACATCACAAAAATCACAGTCCATTCACAAAAGATTCATGAATAAATGTAGGGAAAATGTTTGCAATTATTTGCTGCTACTAGTTGGCCCCTCTAAATATTCTCTCCAGTTTAACAGACCCAGGCTGTGATTGCACAATCACAGGTATTAATGGTGGGAAAGAACCAGAAAATTCTGTTCAACTGAGTACTGTTGTCCTCTGTCTTTGTCTTACACTTCCTAACTAAAAGCCATGAGGAATTTCTACAGTGTCTGTGCCTTCCTTTGATACTTTGTGCTTGTCCAGTCTCAAAATCTTCAGCATTGCTTTGAGCACATCTGCTCAGCTGTAACTGTGTTAGTGACAGTAGGTTTTTTTACTGCCTGCTGAGATTGATGCTTTCTTTGAAGGCTCCTTGCTCATTTAAATCTTTGCCTGGTAGTTAAAAAGCAGTAGTACATGCCAGTGTGACAGGCATCCATGTTCTGTCTGTGTCATCCCACGTGTCTCGCTTTGGATCATTGCAAATCATAATTCACAGACAAGTCTGCTACAACTTGAGCAAAGGAATGTCCTGAGAAACCCAAAATGTCAATTTGTAAATAACAGACAGATGCAGTGTGTTCCTAACTTATTCAGGATTGCAACTTCTAAAAGAAATTGGTCTCAGTATCTAAACCAGCTTTTATTACTGCTAAATGGTCCTGAGGAAGCACTGGAAAGTTCCTGATTACCACTGACCATGTCTTGTGCTTGTGTGGCCATAGGCCAACGCCAGGAGAGCAAAGTGGTGAAAGTAGTGGCCCACTCTCTTCAACAGACTACGTATTTTCAGATACATATCATAAAATCATAGAATTGTTTTGGTTGGAAAAGACTTTTCAGATTAAGTCCAATCATTACCCCAGCACTGCCAGGTCACCACTAACCCATGCCCCTCAGCACCACATCTCCACAGCTCTGAAACCCCTCCAGCGATGGGGACTCCAGCACTGCCCTGGGCAGCCTGGGACAGGCCTGGACAACCCTTCTGGGGAAGACGTTTTCCCTAATATCCAACTTAAACCTCCCCTGGCACAACTTGAGGCCATTTCCTTTTGTCCTAGCACTGGATAAATTGTGCACCACAGCAAAGGAGAGAGGAACGAGTGGGAAAAAACACCTTACAGTATCATGTGGTGCCTCCAAGGAGTCTGACCACAGCTCTGCAGAGCACTCTTGTTCCAAGTCTTCCTGATTTTCCTCATTGGCAGATGATGGTGTTTCTGTTTGCTAAGCATCCACATTGTGCTAATGGGTATGGACAAATGCAAACAGAATCACTCAGCCAGCAGATTTACATCAAAGAGTTTGATGTGGGAGGTGCTCATCACCTCTTGAAGATCTTCAGCATTTTTTCAGAATTGAATGATGAGAGAAAAGTTACCAAAGACACTACAAAGGGAAAAAAAGAATGGTAAAGGTAGTGTAATTTGCTCTAGATTTTACAGTACATGTCACCTGAGCAGCAACTAGAAATTTTTTCCAAACTTTGCATCCATTTTTTTTTTTTTTTTTGTAAAAGAGTAAACAGCAATTAGTCCTAATATGAGCAGGTATGACTTTTTTTTTTTTTTTTTTGTAAAAGAATAAACAGCAATTAGTCCTAGTATGAGCAGGTATGAAATAGCTCAGTGTCAATTCCTGTCTACGTAAATGCACAGAAGAATAAAGTTAAGAGAATTGGGGTATTTCAAAATTGGTACTTAATTAGTAATGCTCTTTCACTTGAGTTCAGACACGCTCACCCTAGCAAACACTTAACCCAGAAATGTCAGGCTGGATTAGGCATGCACAACAGTTTGGGTACCAATATGGAAAGGTGCTTATCACTAACTGTGAAGGATGGATCAAAACATGTGCAAGAAGCAGAACATCTGTGCTTTCATATAGGATGTGAACCCACTGCTTAGAGTCAGCTTCTGTGTCTTCTCTGAAGATCATATCTAACATCAAAAGCAGAGAATTTCCCTTCTCTTTTTACCATTTAGCCTCCTCATATATTTTTTCACTTTTCTGCTTTTTTTATTGGTCCTTGCTCACCTCACCTCACCTCCTCACATGTCATCAGCAAAAGCATGAGATCAAAAGGCAATGCCTTTTGGTCACTCCTGGAGGAGCTGCTCTAAGTGGAAGCTTTGCTGAGCCTTTGCAGCTCACCTATGGGAACAATACAAGGAGAGCCCTGAAGGCTGGAGCCTGCCCTGCATTAACAGAGTAATCAGAGAAGAAATATGACATATTCAGAGAAGTTACTGAAACAAGACTCCACCAGAGTTCTGTGTAGTCAGTCAGCAAAAATACTGAACGTTAGAGGACTTCCCTGCATCTTCTCCTTCCTGTAGACTTCAAACTCCTGTTCTACAAAGATGCCCTTGTTTTTTCTAATTGGCAAGGTGGAGAAATTTTTCTTGGTCTCATTCTCAGAAAAGTGTTGACAGTTGAGCTAAGTTAGCTTCAGGCATTAGCATACTAGGGAAAATTTTAGGCAGAATGTTTCAAATATGGTAGAATTATATGCTAGTGGAAAATATTTTATAAAGCCAGGCAATCTTAATGAGAATGATGACCATGTCTGTGTCTATACTAGCAAGCAGTGCAGACCAACAAGCACAGAACAGTACAGTCAAACATCTGGACCTGAGAACCTCATACCCACACCAAACACACATTAGGTTCTTCTGCTTTGCTTTGGCTTTAACTTTTGGACTGTGTCTGGTCAGATCACATCAGCTGAATACCCATTTGGAGCTTTCATGTCTGATGTGTCCTCTGGAAGGAATCACCTTCCGGTTCAGTTTCATGCAGTGGGAATACAGCTTGTGAGATTCTCCCTGACGTGAGCCACAGCAGAACAAGCTGGCATGGCTGAGAGATGTGCTGTAAAAGCCAGGTCTCAATGGAAAAAAAACTAATATATATGCACATTACCACTACCAATGATAATATCACAAGAACTGTAACAAGATTATCCATCAACTCTTATCCTGTTCCCATGGGTTCTGGACATCTTAATCTTCCATTGCCTTGCACAAGGATTCACTTGGCATCTCTCCTGCTCAAAATGAGAAGTTCTGATTTCAACAGAGCCCCACTGGGGGTTCAGCAGAAACCCGAGTTAATGCTGTTTGCCTATGTCCACTCTGAAGAGTGGAACATACATGACAAGATTAATCAGCATCAGACAGAAATGTCAAAATAGGAACATGACTTAGCCCTCAGTTTAGAACAACAGACAAGCTAAAAGAAAAAGACCTAAAGTTTATAGGCAAGAGAGCAGTGGGAAGGGAGAAAATTTCTTGCTCTATGAAGAGAGTAGATTACAGCCTGCTTTATGACTAAAGGCAAATCATGAAAGAGGTAGATGAGGGAAGCAAGGAAATTACTCTCAGATCAAAGATATTAATATTAACTTCAAACTGAACATAAGCTTGTTCACATGATAGTGTCAGAAACAAAATGAATTATGCATTTCAGATATAAGGCAGCTTGGCAGACCAGAAGGCTCACGGAGTTGGCAGTTGGCATTCTTAAAGCCATTGCACCTGTAAAAATCCACCCAATACAGTCTAATTTGATTCTCCTGGTTTTTTTTTTATTTATCTCCATTCCTTTCCACTAGGATTATTGTTTACTCTGAATTACCCATTTAAAAATTACTAATCCACAGAGTCCAGCTGATGCTGCCTCAGGTCAAAGTGCAAAACAGCTTCTACTTTACGTCCTCACCAACCCAACATATGTTGCATGTATTGGCTTTGAGAATTTAGTGGTCACAGAGTAGTTCCTTCTGAATTACAGCCCAAAATATTGTCTGTGAGTAACTATCTAGAGGGTATGCATATGTGATGCAGAGCTGTACTGTTAGCTGTTTTAAGTAGTAACCAAAACATTAGGTTTTACTTTGAACTAACATGGTGCATATTATAAAATCTACACATGCTGGAAGAAAGAGTAAATCCTCTGCGGTTTACTCATAAATATTTATAGGATTATTCAGTCCATTGTGTAGTGAATAACCAAATGGATTCTGATGTAAACCAGCCCAGCTCTCGTGTTTATATAGTCTATCTGACAGAACACAATTACAAAACAGGTTTTTCTTTTTTTTAAATTTCTACTTGAGCTCCTTGAAGCACCTAGAATTTGAACTTGGCAATATAGAACTGTAATTGTCCAGGGACTTTCCACCTTACAGATAAGAAGTGCATGTATTATTCAAGGCCAAAGCTATGGACTGTATGGTTTATATTCACATAAATGTATTCTGTAAGAACAAATCAATATATTATATATGTACATCCTGTTTTTTTGCTCCTGGTAGGGAATTCTGTCACAAAGTAGAGCAAACTCACAAAACCAACTTAAGTCTACAGATTCAAGAAAGGAATACAGCATTTGCTTTTTATTATTCTATTTTATGTGCAAAATGAACGTGGCTCAGGTGTAGGATGTGAATTTTAATTTAAGAGATTCAGGATTTGGGCAATTGGCAAGGTCTGCTACTTCTGACAGGTGTAAAGGAAGGCTCAGCCCTAAATGCATCTTGTTGTGTATTTATTCTGGTTGTTCCCTACTATTCAGTTTATTTGCTGCTGGAAGTTCTCAGTTTTATCAGAAAATCATAATCTGAGCCAGAAACTGAAATGCTGATTTCAGCAACAAATTAGAAACTGAAAAATAAGAGATGAAAGGAGTGGGAAAGTGAATCTGTTCTGTGCAGATGCACTTTCATTCTCAAGAGCCTCTGTTTCCACAAATGAAAAGAATTCGGACCAAAAAAAGGGTTTAATTTGCCATGGAAATGTGCAAAACTTTTCAAGGCAAAGTCTTTGCATATGCTAAAGGCACAGATGATGTTCCATGTAGAGCATTACTTTTATCTTTATTGTTTTGAATATGCTGGATCATAAGAATGGATGCACTCCAACTGCCACTTCAAAGCTGTGCAGATAATCCCACATCCCACTTGCTCCGTTTGCAATTTTAATTTTGCTCAAGCAAAAGCAGAATCAAAGCTTGTACTTTATTCTATGAAAAACTCCTGTACAGCCTTCCTCAAAAGTCTAGCTTGTCTGCAGCAGGGTAAGTTAAAAGTTCCTAACTCATCTGAGGGTATTTCTGTTTACTGTCTGTGTTTGCCTTATTTTACATGATAAAGTGCTTCAATTTCATACTGGATGGAAGTCATCAATCTCCACCATGCTCAAAATTTTTTCCTCTGTAGATCAGGGGACCCCTAATCAGTGGAGCAGGTGCTGGCATTGCAAGAGGAATGTAATTGTTTCTGATGTGTGTGACAGTCCTTGTCACTCAGCCTACGATGCAGGTGTTGACAAAAGCAAGGTCACACTCCTACTTGTAGGACGTTTTTGTCCCTGCAGCCAAAGATGAGCCTTAGAGCATGCAATCTGTCCCCAGTTCCCTTATCACCAAGCTGCAGGGTCTGTGGACCCCCATGGTGCCTGGGGTGGCTTGCTCAAAGGAGGAAAGAAATGGTTGCAATTGAAAAATTCCTTCATTCACTGGTAAAACTTTCCCAGGTGACAGGGAGAAGTCTGGTGCCTCTTCATCTGCCAGCTCTCCCTGTTCCCTCTTTCAATGCTTTGAATCTCTGCTCAGGCTCAAAAGGAGGCCCTAAAAATATACAGTCCCCACATTGACATCTACCTCTGAAAGATCCACCCCCCCTAAAAGGAGATTGAGAATATGAAAGCAAAACTGTTGGGCTGGAAGTTTATAGATCAAGTTCTTTTCAATGTCATGTCTCTTCAAAGCATTTAAAACAAAACTAAATGCAAGTTAGGAGAGATTTAAGTGATATAACTATCGTGGTGAAACTCCTCTGGTCTTTGATGAAATCAGGCACCCTATACAGTAAGCATGGATGCATTCCTTCTCTCCAGAAGGAATACACCTTCCATGTCCTCTGTAAAACCCCACAAAGAAATGAGTGTCCAGAAACACGCTATTTATTGTAATGAGTGCCCTAGGTTCAATAATGCTGCTAGGAAATATGTGAAAGTCCCAGAAACTGCAAGACCTAGGCAATCTTCTCCTTATTCATTGTTCTCCATATAAATTCTTTATCCATGAGCACCTAGGGGCTTGTTTTTCACTTGCATCAGCTTTACAGCTGCATATTTACATTTATTTCACCGGAACTATTTCTGGTGAAAATAGTGATGTGCTTTAGCAGTGTTAGTTTACAATATTTTAATAAAAATGAATGACTCCCCTATGAAAAAGAAAAATCCCTGATCAGCTATTTTCAAGCAGCACCTCTAGAGTGAAACTAACAGACCAAAGGAAAAAACACCAGTGGCTATAAAATATTTTTAGCCTGGAGGTATGAAAATCTGCCAATAATATAGCATCATGAAAAAAACCCAAGCACCAGAGATATTTCAAAGTTATTTATGCTTTTTGTCTACAGACCTCCCACAGAGTCCCATCCCTATCATCTGGGGACAAAATCCACAAACCAGTAAAGTATGAAATTTCTGAAAGGTTTAAAACCAAACACAAACACTCGACTCTTTCAACCATTCTATTACAAGAGTAAATTGGACCCCCCCATTCACATTTGGTAAAGGACCTGAAGAGTGCATTTGTCTCAAATAATTGACATGGTACAAAATACTCATATTCCTGTGAAATTAAGTATATTTTCTTGGAAATTCCTGGGGGGAGAGGTATGAGTCCATTAATGTGAGGCTGTATGTATCTCATAACAACTTCCCTGTACCAAAGAAAACAGGGGAACAGAGAAAAAAAAAAAAAAAGACCAAAATAGTCCCAAACTGTGCACAACTTTTGTAACTGTGTCAGACACCAACAACATGGAAAGGTCTAATTCGTGGTGGTGAATCATGGAAAAACCAAGAAAAGAAACTCCACAGCACTCTTGATTCCATAGGTTATGTGGCAGGAGTAAATAAAATGGGCCAAGACACAATCCTGGCCACCCCAGGGTAAGTGGTGTGGCTGGCATGGCTCACATCTTGGTACTTATGTCCTCTCCATCTATCCTCCTGCACAATCCAAACAGAGTGGGTTCATCTGCCCTGGCTCTTGGGCATAGTCTCTGACCAGCATTGTTCCCACCTCTGGTGGCCAACATGGCCAAAACTGTGACACTGAGGTTCAGAGAATCATAGAATCGTTTTGGCTGGAAGATCAAGTCCAACCATTACCCCAGCAATGCCAGGTCACCACTAACCCATGTCCCTCAGCACCACATCTCCACAGCTTTGAAAGCCCTCCAGGGATGGGGACTCCACCACTGCCCTGGGCAGCCTCTTCTGGGGCTTGGCAACTCTTTTGGGGAAGACATTTTCCCTCCTATCCAACCTAAACCTTTCCTGGAATAACTTGAGGCTGTTTCCTCTTGTTCCATCACTCCGTGGGAGAAGAGACCAACCTCAACCTGATTACAACCTCCTGTCAGGGAACTGTTGAGAGACAGAAGGTCTCCTCTGAGCTTTCTTTTCTCAAGGCTCAACACCCCCAGGTCCCTTACAGAATATCTCAGGTTGGAAGTGACCTGTAAGAGTCATCAAGTTCAACATTCTACTCCTTCCAGGACTACCTAAAACTAAACCATATGACTAAAACTATCATCCACACATGATGAGTAATAGAGAATGATGTTCAAACTCATTTTCTGGCCTTGGGTTCATTGGTCTAGACAAGACTAGTGGAATTCTTCAATACACACCCTGTGTGCTGTAAAGGTGAGGATGTCCTACCTGCTACTATGAGTGACACCAAAAGCAGAACATCAGAGGGTAACGGTGGACTGCCCTTTTTATGACTTTCATACCCTACTTCAGCCGACAGTGGAAAAATGACTAAATTAAAATATCCTCATGTCTTTTGTGCTTTTTTTCCTTGGAGTCTAATTGCTTGGATCATGTTGAATTTAGGTAAGACTGTTAGGAAGACTTTTATTATTACTAATTACATATCATATGATAATATTAAAGATAATTACACATTATACTGTATCTATATAATTTTGTATTAGTATTCTAGCTGGCATTAGAAAAAATTCCATGCTTAGAAAAAGCAGACAAACTCTCTGGCACAACAACCCCTGATTAGGGTCCCATCTTTACATCATTTATGTAGGATTTGCGCAAGAAAATAAAACAGTTAAGCCCCAAAAGAATCTTGTAACAGGAAAATTTCCCAAGACAGTCAG
This sequence comes from Merops nubicus, assembly GCF_000691845.1. Lineage (NCBI taxonomy): Eukaryota > Metazoa > Chordata > Aves > Coraciiformes > Meropidae > Merops > Merops nubicus. Next base: position 41,849 of record NW_008586145.1, on the reverse strand, counting down.
TAGACTTGATAACTACATCATATCTATTGAGCATTCCAGCTGGAAGAGCCTCTCACAGACTGTATATTGATAAATGACTACAATGTATGACTTTTTAAAGCTTGGTAGCACAGTTGCCTTCCAGAATACAGGGGAAGGTTCATATGTCTACTGAATTTGGCTGATACCCATGTCTGTGCAGCTTATGCAGATAAACCTTTTATTTTCAATTGTAGTAGATTTATTTGGCTTAATTTTGGATAAAAACAGCAGAACAATTTAATCTATTGACTGTTGCTCTTACAAACTTTTAAGTAACTAAATTACTCACGAAAAAGTTTTGTGCAAGTTTTAGCAAATCAAAATAGACAAATAATCACATAAAACCACAAAAATGACGAGAAAGTCAAAAACTTCAGACCTTCAAGTCTTAAATAAAATCTCCCTTCCCCACAAAAAAAGGCACAAATATTGCCAAGAGACATTCAAAGTTGTCCCAGGAAAGTTAATATTGATCCTGCGTAGCTCATCTCCTGCACAAGAGTTGTCTCTGTGGCTTGGGCTGAAAGAAACAAGATTGAGGGATGATTTCAAATTGTTCTTAGGTCTTGTGGATGTAAGGAACTGCATGTTAAATAATGCCTATAAATGCTACCAAGTGGATAGAAAAGGTATTTCAAACCTAAGAAGGGGTCTCTTTTGAAAGAAGTAATGCCCTTCTCCATTTGAAAGTCTGAGGAATAGCATTAAAGTTGATTTCTAAAGCAAGTTAGGTAAAATGGTCTGGAGAAGCTGTTACTCCTAATAAAATCTAAGCGAGATTCTCTTCAGGCAAAACAAGACAAAAACATGCAAAAGAAGGTCAAAATAAACAACAGAGGCAGAAAATACAACTCTGCTTTCTAGCACAGCCTCTTACATGTCAGTGGTGGAAACCCCAGTAGCATGGCTTCCCACAACTCACTCCCACTCCTGGACATTTGTACCCATAACAGAATATTTAGAAAATTGATTTCAGCTGCCTAAAGAAATGAGAGTGGTGGCAGTGAAGGAACAGATGCTTTTCTTTAGGGGTAAGCCAGATCTCACCACATAAGCAGTAGAGCAAGTAAGGAAATAAAGTAGAGAAGTGAAAGAAATGAAAGCTTGAGGTCCAGATGACTTCTAGACTCAGACGAGGCTACTGCTCCTCTGTGGGCTGGTGTAGGGAGAACACCTTCCTGTGGTGTTACTGGTAAAATCATGGTCTTAGGAAGAGGAAAGTGAGAAGGAGGAATAATGAAACACTTGGGTCTTTCCAGTTCACTCCTGCTTGCCTGTAAAAAAATCAGTATCCAGGGAGTGGGAAATTGACAATTCCTGGCTGCTGGTGAGAGCTTCCAGGAAGATCAAATTTGTAAGAAAAGCCTACAGATGATGGAGAGGGTATTTCAAATACTCCCCGTGCAAGATTTCACTCTTGAAAACTTTCTGGCAATTAGTGTATTTCTGAATAAACACTCAAGCTGCCTGGTATAAATGACTAGAGTGTTGCTTTAGTTTTCTCTGCTGGTCTTTACATTTTAGCTATTTATTTGAATCTGTACATGTGTGCATGTGTGAATATATCAGATGCTTTATAAGTACATAAACAAGATAAAAATAGACTAATCACAAATAAAAATGGAAATGTTAATGTTCTTTTAAGAAGCTGTTTAATTATCTACCATTTTTTATTATCATTCAGATTGATTATCAATGAATCTACATAGCAGGAATTTACATAGGATGTAAGGGAAAGTTAAGCTAGAAAAGTTCCACACCAGTAGGAATGCTTTCTGGAAAAATCTTTACCTATATCACAGATTCAGACAGGGATCTAGTAGAAGTCTTTCACAACACCTGATTTATTCAATTATCATTTTGATTCAGACTAACATCAGAAATATGGAGCAACAGTATTATTCATAATTTTTGTCCTTCTGTTTGGGCAATTCTGAATTCAACTGAACCCTTCTACACATTATAATAGGGTGAGAAGAAATGAAATTTGCTTTTCAGGCTTCTACTTTAAAGGTGATTTTGTTCTCTCAGAATACCTACTGACACCAGACAAAAACTTACAAGCTGAAAGCAATTCACATCAGTCTCCCTTTCACAACCACTAGGAATCTTAACCTGTTCAAACCATAATCAAACCACAGCAAAGAAAGGCCTCAAGCATCCATTTCATTCAATCTCTATCTTCTCTGAGCCTTCACAGAATGCAAAAATCCTTTTATATGCATATTCCTAGCCACAACCTCAACCTCTGTCCTGCTCACTTGTGTTTGTTGGTCTTCTTTCCATGGCATTAAACTAATTTTTGATGTATAAAAGCATATTGAAAGTGCTTACTCCCTTCAGCAAGCCTTGACAACCACCAAAAAAATAACAAATTCAGACTGAAAGAAGGCAAATTCATCAGGCAGCTCTAGGTAAATTACTACTATGACACTGTAAAGCATCACTTTTTAGATACTTACCATGTATCTTGGCTGTACTAATGTACAAAATTTGTATTAGTCTCCTTTGTTATGCTACAGTGTCACCTACACTGTGCTCTCTGCTACCAGTGTGAGCAAGTCTTGTGGGTTATGTTTTTTATATAGGCTTTGTGCCTTTCCCCACATGCTGTGCCAGAGGATTTTGCACAAACTGGGTTGTTTCCATACCCAGCACCTTCCACAGGAGAGCTGATAGGAGCTCAGTGGATATTTGTAGCAGAAGATGGAAGAGCCCAAACACGAGTCCACTGTGCACCATTTCCAAACCTGTCACCTATGTGGGTGTTGGGGCAACACAGCCTGTGCTGGACTTTCCACCTTGGTAGGGTCCCTTCTCCACTTTGGAGAAATGTGAAGGAAACAGAGTCATTGAATCATAGAGTTATTTTGGTTGGAAGAGACCGTTAAGATCATCAAGTCCCATTGTTAACTCAGCACTGCCAGGTCACTGCTAAACCATGGCCCTCAGCACCACATGTACATGTCTTTTAAATATCTCCAGGAACAGTTAAAAGAACTTTTACAACAGTTTCTCCAATACTCCAAGACGGTGGACTAAAAACAGCCAAAAGACACACAGACATATTACAGTATTTGGGCCAGAAGCATTATCTGTAAGAGCTTATGAAGGCAGCATTTACAAAACAGAGGCCTTTTAAAACATACCCTGGACTGCAATCTCCCTAAATCAAAATACATTTTCCTAGAAACCCTTGTCTCTCTTTCTGCAAGTTGTTCTGAGAGAAGTACACATGCACATGGGCTTTCTTCCTAGGTGAAAACCAAATAATTCCCTCAAAACATGAGGAGGAGAAGCTATTTCACTGCTTGTTTAGTGAAATCCCTGCTCTGGCTTCTCATATTTCCCTAGGACAAAACAGAGAGTGCTGCAAATCATCAGGGACCGCAGCTGAGAGAAAAGAAGAATTCTTTCTGCAGTCAGGTCACATTCCGGCAACAAATTTTAATGGAAGAGCTAGGCTGTGAATTCAGTAGATGATTAAAAGAAGAATGTCCTGTCAGTGGAGGCTCACACGGAGACAGGTTTTAATCAGTGAATATTTTTTCCCTGTATAAAAGAGTCTGGTCACATGGTTATCAGCTAGGATAAGCAGAAGGAATCATTCTGATGGGTATGGTGAGCACAGATCTGTTGCTGTTAGGATCAGTGAGGCTGTAGCGTGAGGCTTGCCTCTGGTTTGCCTGCATCCTTCACACTGCATGGGCAGGAGTCAGAGTTAGTAGTAAATAGTAGTAAAGTACTTCATAGTAAAATACCTTTTCATTACTTAAAAGCATGCCTGCATGCAAAAATCAATAAGAAGAGCATTTGTTGGAAATAAAAATAAAAACAACAAAGTCAAGCCTATTCAAACGTTGTCAATCACCATATGAACTCTTATATTAGAGACAGAGTTGTCCAAAGAAGGGAAACAAAGCTGGGAAAGGGTCTAGAGCACAAGTCTTCTAAGGAGTGTCTGAGGGAACTGCGGTTATTGAGCCTGGAGAAAACGAGGCTCCGGGGGAGACCTCCTGGCTCTCCATAACTTCTTGAAAGGAGGCTGGAGCCAGGCTGGAGCAACAAGTGATAGGACAAGAGGAAATGGCCTCAAGTACCCCAGGGGAGGTTTAGGTTGGATATTGAGAAAAATTTCTTCCACAAAAGGGTTGTTAAGCTGTGGAACAGTGGTCCCATCCCTGTAGGGGCTTCCAAGCCGTGGAGATGTGGTGCTGAGGGACATTGGTTAGTGGTGACCTGGCAGTGCTGGGGTAATGGTTGGACTTGATGATTTGAAAGGGGTCTTCTAACCAAAACCATTCTATGATTGTATGATTCATTGGTTTATCAGCTTTGCAAATGGACCATCCCTGATGCAGCACACTGTTGGAGATGGAGCAGAGCAGTTTGCACAGAGCTGCAGCTTGTCAGAAAGGCATGAATTTGACTCCACTTTCTGAGGAAACTATCACACACTGATTGCCATGGAGGTTGCTGGAAGCTCAAGCATGTCCTGAGAGGCATAACAACAAACATTCTTGGGCACACCATGCTCTGGCTTTCTGAATTTCCAATATATTTGTTGTCCCAGTAGCCCATCAAATAGTTAATGGCTTCAGACAATACAGACAACAAAAAATCCCTAAAATAAAAACAAAATACTGCTTCAGCTTTTCTAAATGAAACATGTTGGATTTTCTTGTTCTCAAAAAAAAATATTTAAATCATTAATCTTTGTTACAGTTTCCACTTTCTCTCACAATTTCCAAATTCCTCATGCAACATTCAGCATTCTACTCAGCTCTAAAAACAGCATCGTAGGCATACAAGTTTGCCAAGCCACTTTAACATGTCTCTTCCACTGCCTCTCCTGCTTATTTGCAGAGGTGCTGTCTTGTACTGGAATCAGTGACCACCAGGTTTACTGGGCATTGGGGTCGCTGCAGTTCCCTGTCCAGTGTCAGCTCAGGTTAATTTGAAAATACTGGAAATGGGACTGAATGAAAGTGTCTAACTGAGAATTACAGTAACGAAGTTGAAAAGATATGGTCTGTTACACTGCTCAATCCATGAGGGAGGTAATTTTGGGCAAAAGTTAGAGGGAAAAAAAAAATTAGTAATTTCTAAATCTTCCCTTTATCTCTGGTTGTTGTTTTTTTGTTTGTTTGTTTTGTTTTTTTTTTTAAAAAACATTAATAAACTCCAAAAAATCAGAATAAGCAATTGACTTTTGTTTTTTCTCTAAGCTTTTCTTCTTGTAAATAAAAATATTTTATACCTGCACACAATTTCATTGAAATTTTTGTGCAATATTGAAAAAACGCCATAGTAATTTTCATGTAAAATGGAAAACAAATCAATATTAAGTACTGCAAAATGTCTGGAACAATTTAGATCTCATATCGATTAGCTGACAAGGTGAAGTCACTACTATATTGCTAGTGCTTAAATTGCTGTCCCCTACCCCCTCACCTTTAGCTGCAGAAGGTCTCTAACTCTTTTTCACAGATCCATATCATAACAATTAATTTGAGCATGCAAATAACTATAATATCTGTAGTTTCAGTTCCTTTTAATTGAGCTGCTTGAAAAAACAGGTGCCCCCAGAATGGACAACTGAGATGGAAAACCCACAGATTTTTCTTGATTCTGTGTCATGCATACACTTTATTAACCCAGACTGATAATTAGACAAATTTACTTGTTTATTTTACTACTTATGCACTACCATGAATAATGGGGTCTAACAAAATAAAATGAGAAAGGACAAGGTCATTTTTAGAACATAGGTACGGGTAGAGTCTCACTAACTTGGTTTCTCTTGGGTATATTTTTTTAACACTGAAAACTTGATATTGGCAGAAGGCTCTGCACATCCCTGATCTTCTGCTATAAATATTTGGAGGCACTGCACAAAGCATTGCTCGCCACAAAAATACAAAAAGGCAACTGCTACAAAGAATTTGGGGTAACTTCAAAAGCCATTTGCACGAGTTGTCTTTGCAGCCTGTTCCAGAGAGTGACAGCTCCCCTGTAGCATTGCTCAGGATGGAAAAGTCCTTTTGAGTTGTCATACTCCGGTGACGACTCTAAACTTAGTAATGAATCTTTGAGAAGCCAACAGCCCACCTGAGCTCACTAGTCATATGGCTAAGAAACAAGTGTTCTTGGCGATGATGATGATGAAGAAAATAACAGATATATCTTTCCTACCCATTTTGGAGTCATGCTGAACAATGCAAAGTTTATTTTCCATGCCACTTGTGCAATTGTTTACGATGGAAAAGAAGACATATGAACTGTTTCCTGCACAAAAAAGGCAAAAAAGTTGCAAGGAAAAATTCAACAAGAGATGTAATACCTTCAGGACAAGTGTATTTTATTCATGTACCATATCCCTTAACACTAAATTACCTCATGTTTTTCTGTCACATGCTGATACTGACCAGGTTCCTTAATCAATCACACGTCACTTGAGGAAACGGAAAGGGAGCGAGGAACTTGGCTGAGCACTGGTGTCAACCCCTACAGGGATTTTCTTTGGAGAACAACATCTATGATATGCTTCCTAGCATCATCTGTCCAATTATAACAATAACAGTGCCATAACTAATGGGAAAAAAGGGGCTGCTGTGGTGCCCTGGAGGAACCACATTATATATTGATATCATTAGTCCTTTTGTCACATTTAAATGAATCTGAACCAAACTGCAGCTCTGGCCGCCTGAAGGGAGGGGCAAAAGCAGTTCTCCAACCTTTTTCTGCAACTGCTGCACCTTTTCAAACGGTGTAGGGAAGGCAATCTTAAAATTCAGATGGAGGAAGAGCTGTCCAAATTAACCCAAAAAGGACTCAAACTTATGGCTCAGTAGTAAAAGCCTGGTCAATGATCTGAACTTCATTAAGTCACTCCAGCACTGATCTTAGTCTGTCTCTAGCTCAACAGTCACAACATTTCCCTTGATTAATTATTTACACGGGAGTCATAACCTCCATTGTAAAGTCTGTTGTGCTAAATATGTTGCTAATTAAATTCTATTTTTCTGGGATAAAAAAAGCATTTAATTCTACCAAATTCACATTAAATAATCAACATTTGGCAAATTCTTTGAAGATAGCAAAGTAGAAATAATTCACAATGTGAGACAGTTGCATGGGGTCAGTACAAGGCACTGACAGATATCCAGAAATAACATAATCATATCAAGATGGTTTTTGGAAGTGACTCTGCATGTTCTGGGGAGAAGAACACACATATTTACACATCAGGTACTTGTAAGGGAAAACAAAGATTAATTAATCCCTCAAAAATAACAGGAACTGATGACTTTTATGACAGGCATGACTGCATTATTATGAATTGTCCTAATAGCAACAAAAATTCTAAATATTTGAAATCATCCTGCCTAGTTAATTAAAACACAACAACCTTCAAATGTAAAGATGACAGATCTAAGAATATTAATTATTAGATTTTTAAAAGTGTTCAATGTCAATTTACATCAATAACTGAATCTTTTGCAGAGTTAAGAGCCAGAAATAATATTTCTTTGTTTTAGCATAACATGCTTCATGAAGATCAACAAGGGGAAGTGCAAAGTCCTGCAGTGGGGGAAGAACAACCTCATCCACTGGTACAGGCTGGGGACCACCCAGTTGGTAAGCACCTTCACAGAGAAGTACCTGTGGGTCCTGGTGGACACCAGGTTGAACAGGAGTCAACAATGCCCCCTCGCCACAAAGAAGGCAAATAGTATCTTGGGCTGCATTAGGCAAAGTATCACCAGCATGGCAAGGGAGGTGGCTCTGACCCTCTGCCCAGTGCTGGTGAGGCTACACCCTGAGCACTGTGTCTGGTTCTGAGGTCCACAGTAGAAGTAAGACATGAATCTCCAGGAGAGAGTCCAGAGACGGGCCACAATTGTAATTAAAGGGCTAGAGCATCTCTCACATGAGGAAAGGCTAGGAGAGCTGGGACTGTTCAGTCTAGAGAAGAGAAGGTTCAACGGGGGATCTTTTCAATCTCTGAGTTGTTGCCCAACTGAAATCCTGGAAGACAGTGGCCATTTACATGTGGTTTTGTCATCTCTTGCGTGCAGACTCATAGATACACCCATACAAGAAGTTGTCCACCTCTAGCTACTGTGCAATGATGCAAGCTGCTTCCACATTGTCACACTGTTGTACCTATACTGGAGCTGTTCCTGTAGCCAAATGAACACATGATTCAGACCCGGGCAACTGATACTGAAGGAAAACCACCTTTATCTTCAAATTCTTTCAATTATTTTGGTCCCAGTGGTCTCTAGAGGACCATAAAAGAGTTTCAGACCTAAACTCTGGTCAACAGCCCTACTACTTCTGATAGTATCCTCACTCCACCATTTACACAAAAGACAGACCTTTCTTGGGGACCAGAATAAGGCCAACTATAAATGAAATCCCAAAAAAAAATTAAAATGAAATCCATGAAAACCCATCACTGCCTCTAGTTTTGTCACTGGTGGACTTAGCTCACCTCAAAAGGGGATATTAATAAGAATAGTAATTCATGAGATTAGTCCAATATTGTTTGCCTAGCATTTTGTACAGTCGTAAATGTTACTTTAACCACTTGATGTCAAGTGAAAACATATCTTCTCTACCATGTCATAAAGGTAGAAGATAAATTCCTCTAGCAAAGATTTAAAAAACTAAAATGTTGGTATAAATCACTGAGTTCTGCACCCTCCTAGCTGAACAGGCCACTCCTGCCAGCTCCAGCCTCAGTTGCTCTGGATAACCAATTGCAGCTGGACATGTGCCCAGTATGGCTGCACCAATAGGAGGAAATTCCTGCATGCCTGGGAGTGTTCCTGGCACCAGCACACGTCACCCATGCCCCTGCACGGGCGTGAGCTCAGCCTGCTCCAGCCAGCACTCTCCCCACACTCTTCCCAGGCACAGTTTTGGTCAGGAGAACAATCCCAGGGATTATTCCCAGTCAGTGGTCTGAATGCCCCAGCCTGTTTTGGAGGCTGAGACCATTATTGGAGATGTGAGCTGTTGTGCGCCAGCTACCCAGGTCCCTTGGCATGACTAACTGAGGTAGGTAGATGTAGTCTGTCCATCTTGCAAGAGAATCATTCAGATTGACAGTGATGATGCAGCCCCCAGTTTGGCTGCCCACAGTGTTATTCCTTATACTGGTGATATTATAACGTCATTACATTCTGTGGAACATAATACAGTTCTTCTGGCTATGTTTTGTGCTTGGTAGTGTTACTGATAAATTATTCCCCATTGATAAGTGCCTGACTTCACCTTAGGCAGGTGTGCTCACTGCTTTGGATTCCACCTTGGAAAAGGTTCAGTACTTTTAATCTCTCTATATTGCATCTTTGCCCAGCTCTGTGCTGTAGTGAAAAACAGGTGACCCTCCAGGAGTTTTTTTTTCTGTAAGATTTCCTCACCTGTAGGTTCAGCAATCACCTAGAGGTTAAACTAATTGAGGCATAGGAGAGGCAACAGATGGACTTCTAAGTAAGTCAGGGCTTTTCTGTCAAATACCCTCCATTCAGCCAACACCAGCATGCCAAACACCTTGGGTGGTTTTAGCTTTAAAGCCTTTTCTTTATTTTTTTTTCCATCCTTCAGAGTTCTAGATTTTAGGTATGGCTATTCTATATGCTGAAGAGTAATATGATGAGTGGTGACCTAGCAGTGCTGTGTTAACTATTGGACTCAATGATCTTAAACATCTTTTCCAACCTAAACGACTCTATGATGAGATCCAGACAGAAAGTTAACTTCACCTTGTGCCACACAGTGTTGTGAGAGGGTAGTAGCTCCCCTCCCCAGAAGCAGTCAAACTGTGTCAGCCTGTCACTGCTAAAATTAATTAATTTTGCTATTTCAGTACTGAAGAAGTCACACAGCTGCCAATTCCAGAGCTACCTTGGTGAGATACCTCCAGATAGAGGGGTCCCTGCTTGGCAGTGTAGCTGTGGACAAAACTCTGCAATCACTTGGAGAACTTTTTAAATCTCAGGCTATTAAAACCAGCATCTACCAGGCATTTCACATTCTCAGTATGTATTATCTATTTCCAAATACCAAAAAAGACTCTACGAAGGGCTTTCTCAAAGTCGCTCAGCAGTCATCGTTTTGACTGTAATATCCTGTTCTCCAAAATTGCAAGTTTCAGTAAAGATGATCTGCCTTGCATTTTAAAATTAAAGGTGTTGTGCAGAAGGATTATTAATCAAAATAATACGTACTGTGCCTTACACAGCAAATAAATGTAGATTTTAAACAGACAAAATATATTTCTTCTTTGCTATCAATTGCATCTCACACTATCATACCTCTCTTGATTTTCTAAGTAAATGCTTAACACCTCCAACACTTCAGCTGCCACCCAGAATCAGGATGAGATAAAGTTACAGTTTCACCAATAAATTATACCTTTATAAAAAAAAAAAAAAAAAAAGGAAAAACTAAAACAAAACAAACAAAAAAAGAACACACACAAAAAAAACCCAAATAAACTATAAAACAAACATAAAAGAGCCTTACTGTGTAACAATTAAATAAATGACTGTCAAGCCTATTCCCCAAAGCAGGGTCTAATGTAGTCACAGCTGCAGCATTCTGTGCATATAAAAATTTTTATAACAGTTAGGAAAAAAATAAAAAAAAGATTTCAATAAAAAGTCACCTTTCAAAAATGAAGAGCTGCTGATGATGAGTTATATATCTCGACAGGTATCCAATATTTACCCCTGGAGGGATTTCTTCTTAGAGAGGCTCTAACTCCCTACCAAATGGACGTGTTCACCTTCCCAGTCATTTGGACAGAGGTTAGCATGATAAAATGATTTGTTATGCCAATAAAGTTTTTGTTACACTGTAAAGTGGTTTGTTATGCTACTACTGCTACATAAAAATGTTATGAAAATTAAGTAGGTTGTAAGGTCCAAAAAGGAAGAGGCAACTTTTAGGACTAGCTGCTAGGAAATGAAAAATGGAAGGACCTTCTTATCTGCAGTTCTTCAGTACCTAATGACCTTTTAACTAACAATTGAAATTGCTACCCAATTAGGAAAGCAGTTATTCATCAGAAACTAATAGGAACTTCCTCAGGTTAACACTACTCAGAAAAAGGGAGGAAACTGCAACAAGTCTTATAATCTTGCTGGTGACTTCTGTCCTGTGTGGCAGCAAATCAAACAAGCCTAAATTACAGTTCAGAATGGAAACTGAAACACAGGCTCATGGTGTGCAAATCATAATGCGTCACAGATGGGATGGCAAGAGACTGATACTGGAGCTAAACCTTCCTTTGAGTATAGGACTTTAATTTTAATATTGTGTATATCAGTCAAAAGGCAATATCTGAAAATGGCAACGATGAATTCACAGTTGAGCCTTGTAAGTTCCTGGAACACTTTGAACTTGCAATGAATTGTATCCAGAATTTATTTATGATTGTTCCAGGCAATAAGCCATTCCACAAGAACAGGAGGGCCTGTGACATCCTATGCTTTAGAACTATTACATCATTGTTCTATTTTTTAATTTTCATATTTCTTTTAGCTCGTACTTATGAAATGCTTTAATCCTATTATTCTAATATTCATATTTATGTTTCTGTCATTTGGTTAATTTTGACCAGAACCATACTGCATTGATAAATGGAAAAGAAAACACTTCCTGATTTCAACAACCAACAGTATTTGCACCGAACTCCAGATTTGTTTTTAATCATAAAAAATCTTGAACATTTTCTAAACAATACATTTTTTTTTCTCACAGAAGTGAGGAAGGATAGGAAATATTCATGTTTTTCTCTCTTTAAAGGACCACCCTTCTGTTTCCCTTGTGCAGGCTCCCTGAAGCAGAGTGAATGACAGCAGATCACGAGGGGAATTTAGTGCAAATGAAGAGCTCATGGGAGAAGCATCCTGCTTTGAGTATCAGGCCCCTGCAGGAGTAAGGAAAGTGCATTCCGTTAAGCTTTGCAGATGTAGTGTACAAAACTCTTCTGCACGCTCTGCTCTCACAGAAACATTGCAATCTCTGTTGACAAACACAGGGCTGGGTCTCAAGGAATTTTATTAGGAACCTAATGAAGTTCAACAAGGGCAAATGTAGGGTCATTCGCCTGTGGACGAATAACCCCTTGCACCAGTACAGGGGAGGGGCTGGCTAGCTAGAAAGCAGCTCTGCAGAGAAGGACCTAGGAGTCCTGGTGGTGAAGTTCATCATGAGCCAGCCATGGGCCCTCAAGGCCAAGAAGGCCAATGGGCTCTTGGGGTGCATTAAGAAGAGTATGGCCACTAGGTTAAGGGAGATCCCCATCCCTCTCTGCTGTGCCCTAGGGAAGCCAGGCCTGGAGTACAGTGCCCAGTTCTTTAGGGCTCCCCAGTTTAAGAGAGACGAGAAACTATTGGAGAGAGTCCAGTAGATGAGGCTATGAAGACTGGAACATCTCTGTGATGAGGAAAAGCCCTGGGACTATTTAGCTTGGAGAAAAGAAGACAGAGAGGATCTTATCAATGCTTTCAATACCTAACGGGTTTGGGGTCAACAGGATGGGCCCAGACTCTTATCATTGGTGCCCAATGACAGGACAAGAGGCAAGGGGCACAAACTGGAACCCAGAAGGCTCCACCTCAACATCAGGAAAAAATTCTTTCCTGTGAGGGTGCCAGGGCCTGGAGCAGGTTGCCCAAAGAGGTTGAGGAGTCTCCTTGTCTGGAGAGATTCCAAACCCACCTGGACATGATCCTGGGCAACCAGTTCTAGGTGACCCTGTTTTAGCAGGTGTTCTAGGCAGACTAGATGATCTCCAGAGGTCCTTTCCAGTTCCAACAATTCTGTGCTTCTGTAATTTAATCTTCACTGGAAAAGACTCCGACTCCAAGATTTTGCTGCCTGACTGAACAAGTCAGGGGAAGGTTTCTGTAGGTGCTTATGATGCACTGGTGCCTGAAAAACTGATGGATGAGGAGCAGACACCTGGATTGTACCAGTGCGTCTGATACAATGTCACTGGTGTGCTAACAAAATGCACTAACTCAGACCTGGATTGTCAAGTGGAAATTCACTAATCACTGTTCTAAGATACAAGTTTGTCAAAGTTTGATTGAAAGCAGACGCAGGGAAAAAGCACTTAGCACCTTGCAAAAGACATTGAGTAATGCAGAGAAACTATTTTGAACTTCTAGACTACTTCATTCTAGACAGCTGGACTGGATGTTAGATTTACCACATACACTGATTTTTTGCTTTCAAAAGAGAAAGTTCCTTACCTTGAAAAAAATGTGAAAATGAAAATTTGAAAAGGATTTTAAACTAACGAGTGAGACTTGTCCTGCAGACCCCTTTCACGTTTCTAGAGGCAGTATTTATGGGTCAGTCAGTAAAACAGCTTGAAGTACTGAACAGCCCAGGAATATCCAACCTTTCTGCTTGCTCAGACCAGGTATCTCACCTGATTAGTGAGTATGGATTGCAGACTTCATCTCTTCTCCCACTGTCTGATAAGCACTCGTGGCCATGGTTAGGACCATGAGCATTTAGGTTCTCAGACTAGGTCTGGACATCTGGGGTGTATCAGACCTATCTACACGCACTTGGGCTGGGCTGGTGGCTATGTACTGTACACAGACACGTAGAGAAAGAGCTACCACTTCTACAAGATCACGCACAACTCAAGCCAAACAACCTTTTAAACAGAAACAGGCATTAGAATGAGGAAAGGCTCTGGCCAAGACTGAGCTGTCGCTCCCAGATCAACTCATCCAGCCCCATTGCTTCCCTGCATTGTACACTTTTTATAATGACTTCTTGTATTTGCAGTTTTTGACTGATATTGAAACTCCAAAATATGTATCACAGAGGGAGAGTATTCTGATAATGCAGAGTTCCAGGAAAGAACACATAACATGGCTAAATATAAAGGAGTTCTTCAATTCCTCATACTTCACTGAACTTTTTCAAGCATTACATCCATAAGTCACTTTGGAATGAACTCAGCCGTGTATTGTGTAAAATATATTTACATTCAGGGCTGAATAAATACAGCCATTCATTGTGAACTTCAAAAAGGTTTGGGCAAATTGATTTTGGACAAGTCTGCTCTCCTTTGCTGTATGTGCCTTGAAGAAGGAGAGCCAAGAACTTAATTTTCACCTGTCCCTGCAAAGGCCAGAATGGGACGTGTATGGAGCTTTATAAAATGATAAGGAATGAAAACAGCAGTGCACATTTTAATAACATGAATATCATTCTCTGACTCAAAATACAATTAAAAATCTGTGCTGATAGTCATCAACTACTGTATCCCTTTCTCAGGACAGAGACACCCAACAGCAGCAGGCTACACATGAACGGCCGGCCAGAATCCGAGTACAAAAAGAAATGGGAACTTACAGAGAGGAGTATTTGGAGAGCACTGTGGATGACCTCTAGGTACTGGAAATCAATGATGCAGCCTGTCACGGAGACGTAGGAGTAGTCCTCCAGCATGCCAGGGGCCGAAGGACGCACCACCCTTCGTATGCAGCCAGGCCCATGTTCCCGCCACCAGGAGCGGTGCATAGAGATGTTAAAGGTCATCAGATCAGTTTCCTAGGAGATAATGGAAGGGAAAAGGGTGAAAACCTCCCATTTTAGGTAAAATCCTCATGTTTAATGTTATTTAAGGTAAACCAAGGGAAAAAGTTGTTTTCCATTATGATTAGGAAAATGTGATAAATAGCCTCTCCTCTCACCCCAGTAATTTTAACAAGAAAGTTCAAGGGGAGAGAGGAGATTGCAAACATTTATATTTTATTTTGTAATTGTGCATAGTAGCTTCCATCTGGCAGAAGAACCATTGCACCAGGGGCTGTACCAAGAGCAGTGCACACACTATGTCTCTATGGACTTACAGCCTGGAACAGAACTTTGTTGTTACTTAGGACATCACTTAAGAATTATTATAACAGGCAACTGAGACAATTTTACCACATGGTATTTACGACAATCTAAACCAAACTTCCACCACATTTATTTAAAATACTAACTATAAATTATAGGTATTATTTCAAGCAGGATCACAACTAGGTAGACTATTGCATCTGCCAAACATTCAAATGAAAAGTTGTCTCCAGCCAAACATCCTCCTCTCTTTTCTCCTCTCTGACCCCCACCCAGATTACCACCTTCTCCATCTAGTGAAGAGACCTGCTGCTGCAAACTGATCTGTGTTTAAAATATAAACAATAACTTCTCTTTGCTCAAATCATCTTCAGCCTCAAACACAGCTTGTCTGATTAGGCCTTAAAACTACTCTAATGGGCACTGGCTCTATGGTGACCCACATGGTATGTATAATGTCTGTGAATTTTAGCAAACATCATCCCACCTCAATTTGGACCAGTGACAGTGGTAAGCATACTAATGTGCTAAATATTTTTTAACAATTTAGCTATGAAGTACCAACAAGGAAAAGCCATTTGAATTAACAACAGATTCAGATCTCTAGGTCATGCTCAAGTAAAATATACTGAAGTTGAATGGATGCCATTTAAATGCAAAAAAAAAACCTCAAACCCTTCCTCATTGGAGATAGATGAGAGTTGAGTTATATTGATTCTTTAAGTAATTAATTTAGATTTATGTTTCCAGGTTTCTCATTCTCAACTCCAAGGTAAAAAACTGTGTGCCAAATTGTCAGCTCTATGGCCACAAAATGCCCCCATTTCTGTACATCCCAGCTGATAACTGCTGTGATACCAACTTGCCCTTTGTATTCTGCTCCAAATATCTGTCCTGTCAATCTCTCGGTCGCTGTTTACTTCCACCCTGACCAAAGGGATGGGTTTTGGTTGGAAATGACCCTTCAGATCATCAAGTCCAACTGTTACCCCAGCACTGCCAGGTCACCACTAAACCAGGTCCCTCAGCACCACATCTCCACAGCTTGAAAACCCCTTCAGGGATGGGGACTCCACCACTGCCCTGGACAGCCTGGGACAGGACAGGACAACCCTTTTGGGGAAGATTTTTTTTCTAACATCCAAAGTAAACCTCCCGTGGTGCAACTTGAGGCCATTTCCTCTTGCCCGGTCTCTTGTTCCTTGGGAGAAGAGACCGACCCCCACCTGGCTCCAACCTCCTTTTATGGAGCTGTCAAGAGACAGAAGGTCTCCCCTGAGCCTCCTTTTCTCCAGGCTCAGCAACAACAGGTCCCTCAGAGTCCTCACCAGACTTTTGTTCTAGACCCTTCCCCAGCTTTGCTGCTCTTCTATAGACACGTTCCAGCACCTCAATGTCTTCCTTGTAGTTTTTCTTGTAGGGTCCTTTTGTTCTTTTACTCTGTTAACTGCCTTTATTAGGGCCACACCTGCAAATTCAAGGGTGAATGACATCCTGCCAATCTCTGCTGCTGATAATTAGAGTAAGAAATCTGCCTTTGTGATCTGTTGTTTTGCTCTCCATAACTTCTTTATCATTGAAATGCAGGCTTGCTGGAGCATTTTTTTACAGTTGATGAGGCATGTGTCTTTTGACTTTGCATGTCATTCCTTCATGCTGGTTTAGAAAATTTTCAGCTGCTATATGAAAATGACTTGGGAAATCAAAAGCTTACAGACAATTCAGTTTAATGACAATATAATTATAAATATATAGCCACAGGAAACGGCTGAAGCTTTTTGTGTACAACAATGCCAGAGACTGCACAGCAATATCAACTGTCAACTGTAAGAAATTCCAGTTGTCAGGCAGCACACACATTTATTCGCATCTATTTCAGTCACTCTTTGTTGAGTAGGAATTCAGATTTGTCATGTGGGTTGGTGTGTATCAAAGACTGCAAGGTAATGCTTTCTTATCACATCTGTGGGAATCTGATGTACAGAATGTTGCTGTCACAGTCATCTGTGGGAATAGATTTGTTTTTTTTTGTTTGTTTGTTTGTTTTGTTTGTTTGTTTGTTTTTGTTCTTTTGTCTTTAAGTTTTGATTATTATGCCCTGTTTCAGTGTGTGTGGTTGGGGAGTTCACAACCAAAGGAAAATGGTAAATTTGTATAGAGAAACAGCTTAGTAAATGCTACCAACAAGTTTAAAATGTAAGAACTTGGCATGTTGTCAGTACGAACACTTATCATAAATAATATCTCTCATTTTTGGAATACTACTATATTTTGTTCTTGCAGTGATTAAAAAAAACTTCTTGATTTGATGATTGTGTTTAGAGATGCTTAACTAGATGGTCACATTTATATTTCAAGGCTGCTGGTGATGCAGTCTTGACGACAGAAAAATATTCTAGTTGAAATTTATTGATTAAACCCAAAAAAGATGTCATCACAACACTCACTGATTTTTTAAAAAAAGATTATTAATCAGAAATTGTGGATAAAGGCAGGGAGAAGAGCTTTTCATAATTGCTTTCCACTGTGTATAGGTCCTGAGTCCTCAAAGCAGGTAAAAGCAGATAATGATGGCCCAGCAAAGATCAGTTTTAGAAATGTGAACAAAACCACCTGGTGCATTAGCTTGACCTCTAAAATATCACTTCACAAAATGGCAGATGTAAGCTGTTTGAACTGATAAATGTTAAGCTGCCAATCAATAAAAGAAAGCTTGACAAAAATCAATTCTTTTTTTTAGTGGCTGAGACAGACTCCTCTCTAACTTCTGGGAGGTTCTTAATCCATAAAGTGAGTCGAATGTGCCAGGCATTTAGAAAATTAAAATGTATCTTTATCATAATTTATAGAAGTTTAGAAAATTCCAAAGATCTTTGCCTGGGTGTAGAGGTTTTAAATATCAGTGAACTTCTGAGGATGTTTCTGTATTTGTGAACTCGGTGCTTGGAAAGCCTGTGCATGGTGGAAAAGCTCCTGCCCAAGCAGCTCATTCTCAATTACACATTTAAGGAAACTTCAGAATTCTTTCAGAAAGTGCAAGCAGATACTTGAAGGTTTTCAGTAGATCATGTTTTCCAGTGTCACAAGCAATCACTAAGCCCATGTGTATAAAACATTTCATCTTCAGCTGGTGATGTAAACTGCTTTATTTCTTAGAGAAAATTGCTGCTGTTCATAGCAAGAGACTCAGGTTCAGGCTCTGTACAATAGACATCAAATAGTCTTTTTGGAATTCATTTAACAATTGAAATTTAAATCATGCATGGAAACTTACTGTCTTCTGAGAGTCAAACTCATAATGTATATCTTGATCTTAATTCCATACCTCAGCAGGTAATAGGACTTCCAGGAAAATCGTGTGGGACTTATGGAAGTGATATAGGGAAGGGTAGTCCTATGTCCTACTCCTCCCTTTTTCAGTCAGCACTGAGGCAATACTCCAGTTCGTGGCAAGAAATTTGCTCCTGAGTGTAGGATCAGCCCAATAATCACACTTCTACTGAAGCAGAGTCCCACTTAGCTGCCAACGGCTTTTTAAGCTTTTAAACTATGTATAGGATTTGTGTTGGCTGTCAGCCCAAGGATTAATTTTGATCATTATTGGAAATCATTGCTATGGCAGGTACTTTCTTTTAGGTGAGATGTAATCCCTTTAAGTCCCAATAATACTGTTTTCTAAGTGCTTGAAGATAATGTTTAATTTCATTATATCTGCTAAAACTCTACATTTGGTTTGCAGTGGACTTTTTTTTTTTTTTGATAGGGTGTTGACCAACCTGATCTAGTGGAAGATGTCCCTTCCTGTGGCAAGGAAGTTGGTCTAGATCATCTTTGAAGGTCCCTTCTGACCCAAATTATTCTGTGATTTTATGATTCTATTTTTAGGTTTAGTATTTAAGTTTTAGCAGATAATAGCATAACAAAGTTTGTTTTAGAACTAGAGAGCAATGATAAGGATAGTGTTCCTTTCATTTATTTGTGTATATTTTATACACAGCACTTATAACAACAATGCAAGACATTAATAAGAAATTAAGACCAACTAAAACCACCAGATGTAAAGACAAAAGGACACCAAAAATCCAGGGGGAAAAAGAAAATAATACCCCAAACAAACAAAACCAAAAACCCCAAACAAACCAAAACCACAACATCACAAAACCAAACCAGAACACCAAAATGGCACTAAGATTGCTTTTTATAATAAATATCATGCTGTGACATGAGGATTATGCATTGCAGAAATACTTTTTTCACTGTATGTTTCTGCTTTATGACTTTTTTTTTATGTTTCTTTCATTCCTTATCAGTATCTGAAAAATACACTCTAAGGAAAACGGTAAGAGAGACAGTGTGTTCCCTGGGATGGAGGAGAAGCACTTTTTCCTCCACACTACAGCAGTCAACACTTGACTTTTCATATATACTTATGTGAAATTTATACTTAGAAATACTTTTTATTTTATAGATACATACTATAATGCTCATTATAAATGAACATTAGTCTGAGGCAATAAATATTCCCACCCTCTTTCCTAAGAGTAACAAGGATGTTCTAGTTTGGGCTTGCTACCCAGTTTTTCTTTTTATGAGTGTGGAGACAAGATTTTCAATCAAATATCTGGTCAATAGGTAACAAAAATTAATATCCACAATGCTAGAAAAAAAACCCAAAACCACAAACAAAAAAACAGTAGATTTTTTTCCTACACCAAATTAAGCTTGTAGTTAACATGCAGTGGTGCTGGCATGGACCACGGGCATGTACCTTCCTTAGTATCTAATTTCAAGGAGACATTAATCCTCATTAGATACAAATGATGCGTTCCAGCATTAACGAAACCTGCTCTAATTGTAGAAGCACTTTGAAGCATGAGCATCAGCTATTAGCCAAAGACCCCCCATGGCAGCAAAACGTTTGTTTTCCGTCCTGTTATTTCCTGAAATCACAGATTCTGATCCTGGCTTGCTCTGTGTGACCAGTTATGTTCCACCTCTACCTACTAGTGCCAAACAAATTGCTTTTGAAGGCTTGGGCAGATCATACTGAAGAAGTCCGTTGGCAAATAGCGAAATCTGTATCGCAAGTTCCTACTGCCTTGTTTGGGATGATGATTTTTGAATATTCACTATTGACTCTTTTTTTTTTTTTTTCTGCTTGTTTTTAATTTAAACTTTTACTTCAGTATTACACAGATGGCTTTTACCTGCCTCATGAGCTAGAGATTGAAGGTAGCCCATTCAA
>NW_008586145.1:0-21663 GCF_000691845.1 Merops nubicus | reverse complement strand
TGCTAATGGGATGGAACACTGAACCCTGCTGCTTTCAGGCAAGCTGTGTAGCTTGAGATGGCTGCTGAAACTATAATACAGTCATATCTCATCCTCATCCTGAGCATTCTGGTGAAGAGATTACATGAAGAGCATTCTTAAGTTGAGGCTTATGACTCTACTGGGACTATTCAGATGTCTGAACTGGCTGATGGACTAGACATAGAAAATTCATCTCTGTGGTAGCAAATTCAATGCACACTAAACCTCAGGGAACCATGTGATACACCTAAATTAAGTACCACTAAAAGAGAAAATTCATGGTATCAGGATCTTCTCAGCAGCATGAGACAGGGTGATTGGATCAACATGAGCCTTACTCATCACTTAGCATAGGAAGTTCAACATGAGCATAGAAGTTCAGCTCTGTGGAGAGGGACCTGGGACTCCTGATGGATAACAAGTTCACCACGAGCCAGCAATGTGCTCTCAAGGACGAGAAGGCCTATGGTCTCCTGGGGTGCGTTAAGCAGAGTGTGGCCAGCGGGTCGAGGGAGGCTTCTCCTCCCCCTTTACTCTGCTCTGGTAAGGACATGTCTGGAGTATTGTTGTGCAGTTTTCTAGAGCTCCCCAGCTCAAGGAAGACAGGAAACTACTGGAGAGAGTCCAGCAGAAGTTGCAAAGATGCTGAAGGTACTGGATGAAGGTGATGGCAAACTACGGGCACTCCTTCAAGTTTTCAAGACTGGGACTTGTATAAGGGTTTGTGCAGATTGGTATGTCCCTTACTCAAGACTTGTCTGATTTTGGCTGTAACAAAGAATCAAGACTGAAATGTAACTGTAATTGCAAAGACCTAGAAACATCATTGGCAGGCCACATAGCATAAATGCCAGAGGAAAACTTCTCTGGGCAGAGAGCCAGGAACGGCAAAAGAAGGCTTGAAAATGTCTTGATATACAAAACAAATGGGAAGAAGTTCCAATTATGGGCCATTAAAAAATTGTCTATGAGAGGTTCATAAAATGATGAACATTTGAAAAAGGAGTTTATACTGTAAAGCAATTTTGAGTCTCAGCAAGAACATTTTTACCTATCATTTTTATTTTATTTTTTTGCTGTTGTTTTAAAACAAAATTGCTGAGATCCCTGTGGAGTTACACATACATCTGAAATATCACAAAATCAAAATTTGCCATCAACACACCTTCCCTCAAAGAGAAACTGCTCCAAGCACTTCTAGAAAGCTCTTCCCACACTACTTTGTAAGGTTTTATTTATTGATAGCCAAAGCAGAAAGGATCAGACTCATGTGCTTGCCTCACCACTCTACAGCCTCAAATCATTCCACAAATCCACTGGTTAAGGAAGCCCATACCTATAGTCAGACTCTTGCAGTGGTGATGGGGACTGCATTTCCACGTGTAAAATGAACAGGTCTGGCCTTGCTTGATCATGCTAATAGTGTTTATTCTTCTATAGTTCTCTCTTTTGTAGCATGGACATGCTAATGGGCAAAACTCTGAAACCCAACTCTTTCTTGGGGTTTTTGTTCTAATTTTACTAGGAAATACATGTAAATAGGAGGCACAGTTTGTGCCAAAAGCCCACAGAAGCCAGTACGAGGAACAGATGCACTGTAGCCTCTAGCCAAAGCAGAATTCAACTTTGTTATTACCCAAATAACTGTATTTGTGCACAGTAGCTGGGACAAAGACAAAGCATGGGCATAAAGGCATGATTAAGAATACAATGTTGCAATATTAGTACAGCTAATTTTAATAATTTCCTTCATTTCTGGTGGGCTCTCTGCTCTCTCTGTCCCAAATATGAGTACCAACACATCTCTTTCTATATAAGGAGCTAAACACTACATTGGAGATAAATGCACAGGAGAATAAGTCCTAAATTTAAGGCTTTGTACCAGACTCCAATGACATTAAAAAGCACCTTACAAAGACTTTTGAAAATTCACTTGAAAGTTAAATTTTCTGTCAAGAAAAATAACTCCTTCTCTTGAGACTAACCAGAATGTTCCTACCTGCATCCAGGAACATTTTAAAGATTAATAGGCCAGTTTAAGCAACTGCTGTTGTGCTCTCTGCTTTGCTTGCTTGAAGCAATGCAATTGCTCACAATATTGCCAACTCTTGCTGTTTTTATGGCAAGCCTGGTTATGCAGCATTTTTGTTAAAGCCTCCACTCCCAGGGACATGAGATGACCATAAGAAGTTTGCTTTGTTACAAGAGAGTGAGCTGAAGAGTAAAAGCTCCAAAAATCATAAACCCTACTGCCAGGCACGTCCAGTCCGTGCTGTAATTTGCATTATTTGGTGCTTTATACTGGATGGGATGCAACTGCATCACCAGCTCAGACCATGGCTCTCCAGGGCACCATGTGCCACACTCCCCAGTCTCAGATGATCACGGATCCATTGGCTACTTTTTAACGGTGATCAAAGGGAATGACTTAAGTGCACCCTAAAAGCTACAAAGTCAGAGGTCACAAGCAATACTCAATTTTATTGTTATTTAAATCAAACCACATGATTTATTGAAACTTCTGTCAGGATTTTCTACTTTTCGTATGTGTTCAAAGGGCAACTGGGAAGCTGTGCTAATTCACTGCATCTTCTGAGTGAACTCCTACACAGCTCATTGAACGAAACCGTCTGCCACTACCAGATAGTCAAGAAGTGAGTATATGAACTGCTCAAGCCCTTCTGAAAACTCAGAAGACAAAACAGAGACAAGATGCAAAACGCAGCAGCACCCTGAACTTCTAGGGGTCTATTTTATGACTATTTTAATTTCAAAGAAGCACAAGATGCTCCTAGAAACATACACTTTCTCACAACATTTTTGTTTCTATATTTCTTGTCTGTGGTATCATCATATTTTTGCCAGTCCCCCAAGTTTTGTGGTGCTGTTTGCCCATGACCTTGGCTTTAGCAGAGCAGTCCTTTAATCACAGGCCTCGCTTGCATTCTGCTGGAGCAATGACAGGCTCCAAAATGAATTTGATACACTTTTTTAATAAAGCAAAGACAATCCCTATAGGAGCTTTAAGGTCAGGCAATGAAATTTCAAATCTTTCCTTTCCTAGCAGAAGTGCAGCACCGATGACCATGAAAAAGAGAAGCTGCTATAGCAGAACTCAATTCATATGAGTTAATTATTCATTTCAGACTGACTATAGGAATTAATCCACATTTTAGGTTCCTTAAATTTTTTTATGTATTTATGTAAATATATAGATATATGCATACACTGTATGCATATACATCTGTATTTACATAAATATATGATAAGCATACATATATTTATATTTAACTGTACAAATGAATGATTCAACAATGCTTTCCTGAGAACAACTATCAACCGTGGTCAAAGAAGGCAGCATTAACAATCTCCTTCAGCAATGCTTTGTACTCTGGCCTTAATCAGATTAATTTCATTTGTAGCCTAATCCACCTCCAAACCTCAATAACCCTCACAGACATCACACAAAAGAGAGTTTTCATTTGTCCTCTCCTGTCATTTCCAGATTTTCATAAGATTATGTCAGGAACAAGGACCTTTTTTTGTCTGATGCACTCACTCTCTCTAGCAGGTCTGCACTCATCATAATCAAACTTCTCAAGTTCTTTTGATGAGATTAAACAGAAGGATCTGATGGTGTGCAGTAACTTCTGGGTATTTTCATGTTATTAATGCTAAAGGAAATCAGTGAGGTGCTAAGCCTGCTTATATTTTTTTTGTTCCAAATAAATTTTTCACAAAAGTTCCTTTAATCAATGTAGCAGAAGATATTACACAAAAATGTATTCTTAATTCAAGAGGGAACTATAAAAGGTTCTGTTAAGAACTTCAAGTCTAGGTGGATTACTTAATGCTCCCGTTAACAGGTGTTATATAAATCTGGTCACTTTAAGAGATTAATAAAGCCCCAGAGAAGCTTAACGAGCCATTCACTCTTTAACACCACAGGGGGCTTGTCTGTAATCCTTCATCATGCAATTTTTAATATATCCTGCTCTAATACATAAGAACAAAATGAGATCACAGCAAAGATAAAAAAGCATATTGATATTTGAAATTATAGTTTCATTTCGCTGTCAAATTTGAAGTAATATAAACAAACGGAAAACCAATAATGAATATTTAGGCTGATAGAGTTGTGAATGACAGCAGGACACAAGTGTAAAAAGACAAGTAATATTAACATCAGTTTACATACTTGTTGAATACAAAATCAAGACTACTATGTGAAGAGTTTCCTCAGCTACCATAGAAAAATAATCTTCAGTTTGCCTGAGGAAAAAAAAATCAAAACATTGCCAATATGAGGCCTTTTCCTGCAAGCTGCTAGGTGTCTCCAATACACTCTGGACATCATTAATCTTTGCAATAAATAATAGTAATTACTAGTATAACTAGTATGTTAACTTTCTAAGTGCATTTATTTTTAAAATCATTTTTAAGAGCAGTGATATGAGGATGTCAGTGTGACTCCAGAAGGCAGCAGAGAGTTTGAGTAGTCTACAAAGCTGCAGAGTTGATTTGACAAGCAGGCACTTTAGTTCAAAAAAGCATCCCTTTGACATGAGGGCTATAATCATAGAATCATTTTGGTTGGAAGAGACCTTTCAGATCATCAGGTCCAACTATTAACCCAGCACTTCCAGGTTGCCTCTAACCCATGTCCCTCGGCACCACATCTCCATGGCTTTGAAACCTCTCCAGGGATGGGGACTCCACCACCTGGGCAGCAGTGCCCTGATGTATAGAGGAAAGTTTCCCTGAACAAACACATGATGTATTTCACTGTAAAACTCTAGTTAACTCTATGAACCAGTCCACAGGCAACTAGTGGATGTTAATGTTACTCTCAGGTGCAGCTGCTGCTTGCTGTTTGAAGTATATGTTTTTAAAGGTGAATTTCAGCGTCTGGAAGAGGAAAAGGAGTGTGGGGAGGAGATGTTGTTTACATTTAGATTATTCCTCACTTGCAGCCAGCTAATGTCTGTGTGCTAGATAGCAAAGATACAGACAAATTCAGTGCTAACTGTGTCTGAGGGGAGAAGGTAGACAGGAAAAAGCAGGGAAATTTTGAGATCTGGAGATACTAAGTATGACATGAGAAAGTTTCCTGCCTCTTATTTCTCCCTGGCCCTCTCACACCATCCTATAATTCTAACAAGGCTGGGGGTCAGGAAACATGATGGGAAAAATCTCTCTGAATGCAACCCCCTCTCAGTTCAATATCTCTAATGTTTTCACATCTATAGTGTAGCAAGTCTTAACATCTACACATTCTTGACTTGGTTTTCAATCTAAGTTGCATAGTAGCCATTTCTAGTACAAACCCTCCAGAACATCAGACAGCTTTCAGCTAGATCCCTCTGAACCTAGCTGTGGGACAAGGAAGTACACAGCACTAAACCAGAAGAATCTGAGGTGACAGGATGGCTACAGGTGAATAGCTATAGAGGCACATCAGCATGCCCACCTAGAAAATAGATATGCCTTCACTACCCTCCACTGAACTTCCCTTTCTTGTTTGGAATCATAGTAGATTTTGCCAACTTGGTATTTTTTTTTTAAAACAACACAATCACTCGTGCAAACAAGGCAGGTGTTGTCACCCATGCACTGATAATCAAGAATAGCTTTGCACAGCAGGCAGAACATTGTGGGGAGGGAGTACTCAGTTTTGCAAGTTAGAAAACAAGCAAACAACTGCAGACTTCTGAACTTTACAATCTTTTTAAGAAATGATGTTGTTATTTCTTAATTTTTCTCCTGCCAAAAGGAAAAACAAATATTGCACAGTAAAGACTTATGACCTGTAGATGGAAAATTGCAATACCCTAATGGAAAAAAAAAACCATACATACAAAACCCCCTGAACATTCACATTCTGTTTCATTTTAAATGCATTGGTAAGGAAGCCATTTTGAGCTGAAAATGCACTTCCAAAGTAAAAGTACTAAAAGTCAGTAATAAAAAGACCATATGTCTTAAGGTTTATCTCTGAACAGAGGATGGTCTAGTTAAAAACTCATGAAAAGGAGAATTTCTAAGAAGAGGTCTGATCTAATTTCAGTTTTAAGCATAATCTAGAATATGTTACTGTGTAACTCTGCCATTTCTCTGTTTACTACAGAAATATTATGATTATTTAAAATGATTTTATAAAGTTCAAATTCAAATCACTCCAAATTAGAGAGAAAAAATTTAAATGGCCAAGCTATCACCTTTAAAATGCCCCTCCACATGATTTTACTGAACTCTTTAGACTAAAGTTGGTGGTGTAGTTAAGAGCTTCTTTGTAAAAAAAAATTATCAATAAATGTTACCTAGTTTTCAAAAGATTACAAACCCTTTACTTTTCTAATTTTAAGGTATGTATCTAAGAAAGGCCAAAGAGTGAGGTGAAAAAAAAAAAAAAATAAATAAGAAAAGACAGCTTTCTACAAAACACCTAATTTCTAAAAAAGCAAATAATTTCTTTTCCCTGAAGTAAAAGCCATAAAACCTAAAAAAACTTTGTGTGGATTATGTCTGTAGAATAAATTCTTTGGAGTTGTCTTACTACAGAAAAAAAAAAAAAGAGGAAAAAAGCTTTAGATAAAGGAGGTTTTCCCCTGCACAAATAAATGCTGGCACAGACAATTCTTTGGACAACCTTTAATCTCCAAGATCTTTACTCATGTAGGTTGTGATAGCTCATGGTTGAAAAGCAAAAAAAAAAAAAACAAAACCAAATCCAGACAAAATAAAAATTTCCCTATTAACATAGCATGAGTAAATCATACAGAAGTAAATCACACAGATTGTCACAGCCAAAGCCTGGTCACAGAGTGGTGCTATTTCAGCTAAATTGATATAATTAAATTGGCACAACTTCCACTGCCATAGAAACAATTATAATGTTATAAAGGCATTTTAACAGTCTGTGCTACAGTGTGGAGAGTAAACCGTAATGGTATGAGGAAGCTTTGTAATACAAAGCATAATAATGACCACAGTTGTGACTATACTATTTCAATAATTTAATTAAAACTAAAATTTCACCCTCAACTCTTGTAGTAATATTGCTGTTTAGCTGAAACCTTTACTCCTGTAAATTGTATAATAGTCTATCAAGGAGCAAATTACCCTGCACACATCATATAAAGGGTCCTGAGAAAATTACAATTGGCCAGTCACTGCAAGTGTGACTCAAAGTCCACTAAAGAACTTTTCTGCATATATTTTGTAGGCTTTTAAGGAAATGAGAAAGCCTGTTTGATCTGTACCTAGCAGCTTCACCAGCATAGAATCATAGAATGGTTTGGGTTGGAAGAGATCTTAAAGATCACCCAGTTCCAACCCCCCTGCCACGGGCAGGGACACCTCCCTCTAGACCAGGTTGCTCAGAGCCCCATCCAACCTGGTCTTGAACCCCTCCAATGATGGAGCATCCACAGCTTCCCTGGACAACATGTGCCAGAGTCGCCATGCTCACATTGAAGAGCTTCTTCTTTACATCTAATCTAAATCTACCTTATTTGCCTATCTATCTATTTGCCTTATAGCTTCCCCCCAGGGTGCGGCCGGCCCTGCAGGGAGAGCCACAAGGGAAATGAGCCCCAGGGGTCCCACATTGAGTTGACAAAGGTCAGGTGTCTGCTTGGGGATAAAAGCTGGGACCACTGGCAGGGAGTCAGGAGTGTCTGTCTGTGGAGTGCACTCCACAGAGCTTCCTGGTTAAGGAAGGACATCCTGACTCTCCCTGGAGCTGGGCCCCGGTCTGGTTAGACCTTTGCAAATGCGGGCCAGAAGGGTGAGAGCTGGACATGTGGGCACCTTTATATTATCTGTTTAACTTCCTGATCTGGCTGTTTCCCATTCCATCCATGGGAACCCTTGGCTCTTTGTTTGTTCCACCTATTGTCAGTCAGTTGATGTCTTTGTTGGGATCGTTGGGGTTAATGTCAATTGCATGTGAACTAATAGACTTGTTTGTACCCTCAGCAATCGTTCATGGAATGACCTTTTTGTATTCAATACAGTCCAGTTATTGGTTTGACTATGTCATTCCTGTTAGGTCTAATCATTGGCAAAACACCCATCCACACACACGGATGAAGTACAGCTTAGGGCAGCAGTCTACTAAGATTCAATAGTGATGTATTTTTGGAAATCCTCAACAAATGACAGCAGCTCATGACCAGAGCAATTCAACATCAAGCATCTGACTTGCTGCATGTCATAGGCCAACTGAGGAATTTCATTACATAGTGAGAAATGCTGGACCTATCAGTCTTGATTGGCCAGTACTCAGAGATACATAACAAATCAGGTGTGCTTTTCGGTCTGATCCTACCTTGGTTTTATTTGGTTTCCTAAAGAAAGCAAGCTCATAACATCACAGCATGTGCACAAGTCTGTCTCTCAATACCCTCAGGGTATTTTAACACATTTGCAAGTGAGGAAAGGTCTCTAGTACATCAGCTTCCCCAAAGATTTCATTAAAATAAGAAACCAGGAAGAGAAGATTTGCCCTAGGGAAAATTTGTCTTTTTCTGATATCCAAGAAATCATAAGGGACATTGATGTCTAAATACAAATGTAAAATGAAACACCGCTACTTCTGTCCCTCACATTTATCCATATGCTACCTATACCTCATTCACTAGGGTTTCAGTAATGTTGTGACTGAATTGGCAAGCAATTAAACTATATTTTTGGGAGAATGGCCATCAGAAGTTGTGAGTTGTTTTCAAAGCACCAGAATATATTATGTACTTGTTAAAAGAAAAAACAAAGAGGGGAAAAAAAAAAAAAAGCTTGCCCCACTGGAACCAAGAGCTGCAGATTGACCTTTCCCTGCCCATTGTCTTCAGACGTGATGTCCAGGGGAGCTGGACTTGCAAGAAGATCCTGTAAGAAGAATCTAAGTTGACACAAAATAGACAACCTGCATGAGGGAAGATGCTTAAAATCCAGAAACTGCTGCTGATTGATCGAAGACCATAAGAAGAAGTCCAGAACGATATCTGAGCTAAAGAAGTCTCCCAAAAAAAATAGAGAAGGTGTTCTTGAAGAGAAAAGGGAGCTTCTTGAGAAAGCAGATCTCAGCTCTTTTGTACATATGCCCAACCAATGCGGATAGGTAGTTACTATTTCCCTTTCTGATACCTAAATACATGGGAAAAGCCATGAAAGTCTAACCTAGGTTTTGGGAAGAAGCATGTCTATTAAGAAAAAGAGGAACGGCTGTAAATAAACAACCAGATGCAAACTGGTGATCTAAGGAAGAGAGAATGAGAAACTAGGCTGTAAACCATGGCTGTTATCCTAAAAAGTGTATGACTTAAATCTAAGATAAGGAAGTAAAAAATTTCACACTAGGAGGAAAAAAGAGAAGTTGCAGGCTGAGGGGATATAAGATAAAGTCTTAAAAATGTCTGACAAGTGCTCACCAGATTTCTAGTCTGTCATGATCAGGAGGAACTGATGACTGAGGAAAGAGAGAAAGCATACAAGAAAATGAAAGTGCTTAGGACTGATCTTGTTGAGCTCTACATGACAGCAAACACCCTCCCTTCCAGTATGAAGCAGGGAAGTCATCAGAAGACAGTTCCCAGTTTAACTCTTAGAAGTATTTAGTAGTATTCACTTTCAGTATAATTTCTTTAAAATTCTTTGCATCTACTTAAAGGCACATGTGTTATCCTAAAGAAACCATCTGGGTCTTGTGTGTCATTAATTTTTTAGATTTATATCTTGTTCTAGCTGTTGCTTCAGCAGATATGAATAATTTATTCTTTATTGCTCTATTTTCAAAATATAGTCCGTTTTGCATACTTTGATCTCTATGGAAAACAGCTGCAAAAATTACATGAATCACATCTGGTGAAAAGTTGGTCTACTGAAACCAACATCTGTTTCTTTGATGATTCCTCTGGAGCTAAAGTTTCACTCCAGCTGTGTTACTTTTGCTTCTGTCTCTGCTTAAATTTTGACATCCTGTATTGAAGCTTGTCCTTGTCTTCCAGAGCCTACTCAGCCCCATCTAGCCACCATGCTGGATTGATATTCCTATCACAGTCTTTGGTCCCTTAAATTTTGCCAAAGACTAGGTGGTGCTTCTGTGCATTTTTTAATGCCTAAAGAAGGAAACAAGAATAAATGAGAGCAACTATTATCTACTACAACTCACAGAATTTTAAAAATGTTTCCTTCTGTAAATAAATCAGAGGATTTATTTCCTACCATGTTAATATGCAAACAAAATATATAGTCATAGGAGTTACTGCTCCAGAACATAACGTGAGGCTGTGGCAGTGTGGAACAATACCTGCTTTTATAATATATGCACACTCATCTGGAACACTTGGCTCTTTTTAAAAGTTATGAATAGCTACGAACCCTTCCACATTACACAAAAAAAAGCCCAAAACAAAACAAAACAAAAAAAAAAAAGGGAAGAGAAAATGTAATTCAGAAATAAGGCAAAACTAAAAGTATGGGGGGAAATGTTCATCTCTCTTGAATATTTCCTTTCTCTGCTAGAGAAAATGAACAATGAAACTCACTGGTGACTCTGCAATGAAGCAAACGCATAGAAGAACGTTTAGCTTGCTAAAGAGTTTGGCCTTCGGTATGTGGTAGTCAGAGAAGAATAGAAATTAGGATTTGAGCTTGGAAAAGCCAATAGTAAGAGAACAGGAAACACCAACAGTTACAAATACTGACAGCATCACTTGGGTAACGAGTTTCTGCAACAGGAACATTCTAGGCATGAATGTTATCGTCATTAATTAGCTATAGAGTAATTATTAGAAGTTTTAAAACCTCCTGTGACTGAGGTTTACTGTTGCACATTAGACTTGCAGTCAAATAACTACCACTATCATATTTTACAGTGTTGTCTATTGCTATGAATAATTCCAGGTGTCTGAGCAGAAAGGTATCGAGTGATGCTGATATTATCTTGTTAATATTTAATCCCTGTCATGTTCAGAAGTCTTTTTTTTTTTTCCCCTCTTTCCCCTTTTCTAAATCCACCCTAATATCCTAAAAGTATTTTCACTCATTTTTAAAGGTAAAATTAGTTGAAATTGTAAAACTGCAAATATAAAAAAATATTTCTCCTATTTCAGTGTTTGATTTTGTAAACTGTATAAAATCCCAATGCTGCACTCATGCTGCATTCAGAATGTCGATTAGTCGGCCCAAGGTCATTCAGCTCTGTCTATTATGAATTGCTCAGGTTTGGTTTGTGTGCACGCTGGCTGTCTGAAGAAGGGGAAAAGTACCTCCAAATCAACCTTACACTTTTTACTAGATCTTGGTGTCAGGCTAATTCATAGAAATCTTTCTATAACTACCTATTCCACCAGCTAAAATAATCCCTCTTCATGGAATCTCCTGTATGTGATGCACTTCTGTACTTTTTTTAAAAGCTCTTAGTGTAGACAAACACCTGAGGTAGGTTTATGACACAAGAGTCTTTACCTTTGAAAGAAATCCTCAATCACGTATTTAAAGCAGGATTATCTGGACTTCATTTTTAAAGATCTTTCCAAAGAAGAACAATGAAGAGTGGCACCTGTCCCACCCTCTGTCCACCCCTACAGTTCTTCAGCAATATCTACAGCAACACCTGACAGACACCATCTGTAGTGACAGGATCATCACTGCAATGTTGTCACAAACAAAATGCTGGAAGCAATGTCATCATTAACAACTTCCTCCACAGTGTAGGTATGTTGTTGTTTTGTTTTGTTTCTCCTGAAGCAGAAGATAACGTAAAAGAGATTAGCAGTACCAGCCAGGCAGGGAGATATCATCAGTACCAGCAGCAATCACGTAATTACTCCCACTGCATCATTTCTCAGATGTCACAGGAAAACTTCCAGTTTTCCACGATGTGTTTGCCCAGAGTCAAACGTTGCAGTAACAGTTAAAGAGCTCTTTTGTTCACTGAAAATGGCTGCAGATTGTTGAGGAATGATTTAAATGTATTGGAGAACACAGTGTTTGCCTCAGCGCTCCCCTCCAAGTGGTTTGTGCCCCCTGTCCATCACTCATTGTAGGCTTCAGTGGTGCTAGGGATGGTCCAAGAAAGAAAAAAGCATAAACACAGCAGCTAGTGTTAAGAACCTCATTTTATAATGATTTGTCTGGAAAATTTCCCAGATTCCACATCTGCCCTGGCACAACAGCTTGTACAAAGCAAGTCTCGCTGGAGGTGCAGTGAGAACAGCTACATTTGCTCACAATGGAAAGGCTGCTTTCCCTCTCTTAATTTGAAAAACTGTGTCTGCTAATTATCCTTAAAAAAAATCCAGCTAGTTAGTAAGAGCAAGAACAATTTACTTTCTAAAAGCCACAGGTGGGTCACCTTCCAGTTCCAAATATGCCACATGTGACACCAGGAGCAGAAAAGGTGGAAGAGCAGATCCATATGACAGACAGATCTTCAACAGAGTTAAGAAGTCTTCTCTTGTCTCATTGCAATATTTTTAGCTTGTCTCCTGTACTTCCGTCTTTAGATGTAATATGGAAATGCTAGTGATGGTCATGACACAAAAGATACAGTCACAGGCATTAAGCTTTGGACAATTTTTCTGCAGCACAAATAGCAGATTCAATTTCCCAAGTATAATCTTTTATCTCCCAGAGAACATAATGTTTACAATATCTCCATTCCTCTTGCATAGGACATATAGCCATGGAACGTTAAAAAATAAATGGTAAAACAAAGCTCTGCATGACTTCATGAGAGTCATTGTGCTTACTCAGTGCTGCCAGTGAAGAGGATGTCAGAGTGTATATGAAAAAGTCCCTTTATTTCTGACAATAGAAAAAAAAAAGGCAAATAACCTGGTGGTTTTTTTTCCACAATGTCCAACAGTAGACTGATGCATACTACACAGACTGACTGGTGATTATCTTGCCATATTCTTAAATTAAGCTACATCCGTTTGAAAGCAGCAGAGGACTCAGAGTTCCCAGCACTCTTGCAGTTCATTCTTCCCTCTAAAAGCAACTCTGTCTTCTTCTGAAGATGAGATCAAGAAAATTCTAATAAGAAAGAAAAAATGGCAGAATTGCTCGAGAAAATTGCCTTTTCTTTTACAGCTTGGAGTAGATTTAAGCAAGAAAGTGCCCGTTTAGTTCATAAGGAATTTTTGTGTTTTGCAGACTATTTATTATATAATTTCCTTAAAAATCTTTTAGAAGATGCTTGAATATCTATGTGATCATAAATGTAAACAAACCCCATTCTTGGCAGACAAAATTGAAAAAGCAAAAACAAAGAGAAAACCGACAAACAAAACAAAACAAAACAACCAAACCCAAACAAACAAGGGAAAGAAAAGCTACTGTTAGTTCAAAGGCTAAGAAAGGAAAAAATTCAACACCCTGTAACTCAGCTGAAGGGAAACTAATGGCTGAGGATATAGACTGGGGGACTGTAAGATTATTTGTTAACTGCTTCAGATGGGATTATTGTAGCAGACCTGAGGAAAAGAACAACTGTTTGTTAAAGCTGTTTCGTTCGGTTCAGAGGACTTCACAGATAATGAAACTGAGTAGAACAGGAAGAGATATTCAAGTCAATGACCTGGGAGCAAGGTGGGCACTGTTGCTAATAGGATTTGTCACGAAAATAATCAGCTGGTACAATAACTTAGCCCTCTCCAATTAGAAGGTCTCCCCAGGGTACCAAATACAGTGACAATGTGCAAGTAATATCGACTCTTTAACAGTCCCACTCTGGCTGGAACTCTGACTTTCCAATCACTATATATCAAACAGCCATTTTTAAAGGTCCACATTAGTATTTAAATGGAAGTATGAACAAATATGGGCTTCTATTATTTTCCCTTGATAATAATATTTTTCTTTAAGTAAAGAAAACAGAGAAAGATTTTTATGGAGGATAACAATTTTGGAGTCAATTAATAGCAAGGACAGTGACAAAGAAAGAATCTTAGGCTTCCTGTCAGCAAGAGAGATAAAAAAAGAGTTTTGTCTCTCTTTATCAGTTAATTAGTTAAAGCTTATGTTTAATTTTACCAGTTCTTACCACTCATTAGATGGATCTAATTTGTAGAGCCATAGAGTCCACTCATCATTTATCTAAAATACTTCAACGGCACGCGCTAGGAGCTCATTCACAGGGTATCAAAAGGAAACTAATGATTAGACTCCCAGCAGAAGAGATCAATCTCAACTCTCTTCAGTAGGTTTAAAGCATCTAAAAGTTAAGTATCTCATTTCACCCAATGGTCTCCCTCCTGGAAAGAAAGATGTACCTCTAAAAGGCAGTTGTTCTTCCAAAAGGCTATTTAAAAGTAGTATGAGTGGCCTCTGGAGGATGTCTCTCCCTCTTTCTGCTGAGAATGGAAGGAGCCCACATAATCAGCCTAGACTAGTTTGAGATCATTAATCCTCCAAAGTGTTTTGATATGTAAATCAAGACTTTAAATCCAGGAGACAGAATCTGCGCTAGATGCATTTATTTAATAAATGTTAATTTTTTTCATCATTTAGAGGTACTGATGAGGCTAAATCCATTCATATGTATAAATTGCTTTCAGATCCTGGCAGACGGTGTGTAAAGGGACTACTTCACATTTCTAAATAGCACACTGAAAAGTTGAAATATAGTAATATAAGAAGCAGGCAACAGCTTGGTTTTCTTTAATTGTAACAATCATGCTAATAGATTACATTAGTAATTATTAATAATAAGATTTGCCTTTAATACCTCTTTGTTCCAGATTGACATTTCTATCTTTTTATTTTAGTAGTGAAAATCTGACCTAATTTCCAGCTAGAAATAATGCTCTTTGGGTTTTGAAAGATGGTGACAAACAGAGGATAAAGTAGAAGGGAAATAAAAACAATTAGAGACCGGAAAAGTCTGTTCTAGGGACCCAGTAGAGGAGCTGGAAAGGCTTTGGGTACTAGGTGCTCCAAAGCAGGACAGGATGCTCAAGTGCATAAGCGAGTTTGCAGTTTAGAGATGGTCCAACACTAAAACTCCTTTTCCTTCGCAACTGCTCCATCAGACCATCATTCCTCTTCTGTCTAACCCAACGTCTCTTGCCTTCTGTATATACTTCACTTTTGGTCTGTTAGACATTTTATAACCCACAATCTCTGCTCCTACAAAAGACTTTCTGGAAGAACTGAAAAATTTATTCATAGCTTACATACATTTATGTTTGCACTGTATATATATATAAAAAAAAAAATCATTTTTTGAGTACTCACAGTTTATCAGTTCCTAAAAAATAACTATTTCATAATCATTTGACTCTTTCCAAACTACAAAATGTGAATGTAATCTGCATTCTTAATGTAGGCAAGAGCACAAAACCCAGTGTACTTCTAGAACGACTTGGCATTTTGTAGCCAATAACTTACACTGCATTTATCAAACTGAAAAGATCCTTTCCTCAGGGGTGTATAATCCTCACAGCTCCCTGCATTCTAATGAACTGGATTTATCCCTAACCTTCTATTTTGTATAAAATTTTGCAGACATACTATATGTAGGTTCTAAACCAAATCTACAAAGATATTGCTTTCCAATTTTTTTTCCAGAAAAGCAGTCAATGCTTTAAAGTCATTTCCTACGTTTTCTTCTTGTTCTGCTTCCCAGCAGAGAAATCACACCCTTAATCTCCATCAAAATGAAACACAAAACAAAACTGAAACCTCCACCAGCCAATATTTTGCAAGTTTTCTTTTTTAAAAGCTGGAGTTACTCTTGCAAGCAAACCGTTTGAATTCTGCACTTAGCGCCAGTTACAGATTTGTGTGATACATGAAAGTTCAAATCCAAATGATACTCTCTGTCTGTCAGCAATGTTCTCAGTGAACAGAGGGCAGTGGATTATGCTAAGAAATATCAATAACAGTTCATTTCAAGTCCAAAGAGAAATTTGACTTCAAAGTATTTGCCACAGAAGGTAATACATGATAGAAAAATAAAATCTCAAACATTCCTTTAAAAATAGCCTGAAAATAGACTATTCAATAATCCACTACCTTTCTTCACTAACTTTTCAACACTTATACCTTAAAATTTCCAAAGTCAAATTTGCAGAAGGCCTACGGAAAATAATATTAATTTTTCTCATGAGATGGAATGCTTTTTACCCAATGGAATTTGAAAGCAAATTGGGTTAGCAAAGTGTTGTGGTTTGAGGCTTGGAAGGGGGTCGTGACCTTCCAGCAACTGGGAGGACCCCGGGTGGGTGTGAAACCATTGTATTCCCTCCCCTTCCCACACACACTCTGATAAATTTGAAAGCAAATTGGGTTAGCAAAGTTAGCTTGTCCAGTGGCCAAACATCAGCTCTAGTGTAGTCAAAAATGTCCATGAAGCCAAATCAGACAAAAGTCACTGCT
The DNA here is from genome assembly GCF_000691845.1 of Merops nubicus. Lineage (NCBI taxonomy): Eukaryota > Metazoa > Chordata > Aves > Coraciiformes > Meropidae > Merops > Merops nubicus. Next base: position 5,256 of record NW_008586145.1, on the reverse strand, counting down.
TTTCTGAACAGCATCCATCTTTTTCTGCATGGGGAAAGATATAGACATGAACCTGGTGGAATAACTGCTCTCTTGTGGTAAGAAGTCGTGTTTTCTTAAGTCAAAAAGGCTACCAGCCGTATTTGTCCTCATGGAAATAGTTGCCAAGAAAGAATATATGCTAAGAGAAATTAATTACACTAAGATTACAGAATCATTATTTCAAAGAGACAAATTTCAAGAATGTTTCAGAAAAAAAAAAAAGTTCTCTTGCATACCTGAAGAGAAGGATATGATGCAGGATTATATTTAGTCTATTAAACCCAGCTCATAGGTATGAAATTGAAATGCAATAGCTATGAAATTGCTGAGATTACGTGACATATGGACAGAACAACCATGCATTTGATATAAGTGCTCTACCACATGGGAGTCCAGGCTCAGGACAAAACAAGAAATAAATGTGGTGGCTTCCTTATAGGATTGATTAAAAAAGCTCAAAATCCTGACAATTTTCCAAATAAAACAATAAAAGAAAAAAAATCAACGGTTCAGAATCATAGAATCACCATGGTTGGAAAGGGCCTCTAGGATCATCAAGTCCAACCTTCCTCCTAATTTCCCTAACCACTACATCATAGCCTCAAGCGCCACATCCACTCGTTTTTTGAACACCTCCAGGGATGATGACTCCTCCAGTCATTCCACATGGAGTGTGGTTAGGCACATTCCAGTGTCTAACCAGTCTCTCAGTGAAGAAATTCTTCCCAATATCCAACCAAAGCCTTCCCTGGTGCAACTTGAGGCCATTTTCCCTTGTCCTATTATCAGTAATTTGGGAGAAGAGACCAACACCAGCCTCACTACAAATTCCTTTTAGGTAGTTGTAGAGAGCAATAAGGTCTCCTCTCAGTCCTCTCCAGGCTAAACAACCCCAGTTCCCTCAGCTGGTCTTCCTCAGGCATGTTCTCCAGCCCTCTCACCAGCCTCACTGCCCTTCTCTGGACCTGCTCCAGCAACTCAATGTCCTTCTTATCCTGCTGTGCCCAAAACTGGACACAGGACTCAAGGTGAGGTCTCACAAGTGCTGAGTACAGGGGCACGGTCACCTCCCTACTCCTGCTGGTCACACCATTTTTGATCCAGGCCAGGATGTCGTTGGCCTTCTTGGCCACCTGGGCACACTGCTGGCTCAGGGTCAGTTGCCTGTCCACCAACACCCCCAGGTCCTTTTCTGCCAGGCAGCTTTCCAATAGCAGATGTATCATAACTCCAGTCTAGTGTGCACCACACCCTCTAATTTGCTGACTTTTCCTGGCAGCAGTGTTGGTGTTCACCATGTCGTGCTTGATAAAGAGGCATCAATCCACCTAGCATCCCTGTGAAAACTAAATCCTTCAGTGAGTTCAAGGACAAAACAGGAAAATGATACATTGTGCTCTTAGACATTAAGTCTTTATTGGCTAACTCTAGTGAAGCAAATCTAAACCAGGAATTCCTCCCTAACAAAGATGGACCAGAGCTGTTCTATGGTTATAGTCAGGATAAGAATTTGACCTCCTAGATACAGATTTTAAAAAAATCTGGAAAACTTGCCTGCTATCACATTTAACATTGTAGAAAATCCATAAACAGCACTATTTCTGGCCTTGTGGATGTAAACAGAAGGATGATCTTTGGCTCACTAAATAATTAAATAACTGTTTTTAACAAATTCCAGGAGGAATTTTTGCATCATGAAAAAGCAACTCTGACATCAAACACAAACAGATGTGGACCTCATCTCCATATAAATATCTCCTTTGGGATGACAAAGAACTACATACCTGTAAAGCTCTACCAGCAGACTCATGTTCTTTTCATTACCCATTTTATTTTTCAATGCATGTAAATATACGAAAAAAATCTTTAAAAATTCTGTGAGAAACACTTTCTACATCTTCAGTAATTAACTATTTCTGCAGAATATTTGTCAGCCAAATTTGAAATAATCCATTTGTTTAGTGACTAATTATGATGCAACTCGCAATTTTTAGATCTTGTGAAAACAGTGACTTTTAGAATCCAGAAAAAAAATAAATTATGTACTACTAAGGAGACTGTGTCATCATTTTTTACAGTATCATTAGGAAGCTGTTACATTATTGTAGAGAAAAATAAGAGCTGATAGGCAGTGAGGCTGCACAATTAGGACCTCATCTCAGTGATGGTGTCAGATGTTAAGGCCAAAGAGAGAATTTCCTCTCTCAGGCAGGGGGTGCAGTCCCACAGTGCTGTCCCTGATATGAAACAGGATCAAAGTGCAGTGAGGGAAACCAGATTCAGGTGTTATTGCCAGGGCTATGACTTTTAATACTGATACAAGCACCTAAGAATGTTTTCAGGGAGCAATATGGCAAGTGCCTCACAGACAGAGCCACAGGTGGGCAGGGAACGCAAAGTTCTTTTTTGAGCATCTCAAGCTAGTTCTTAGTTTGTACCTACCTAAATCTTAATCATGATTATTTTCTCGACTAAATAACTCCTCATTATTAGGAGTTCTTCTGAAACACTGAAAAGTTTTGTTGACAGCTGAAGGCGGCATGGGTTTAAGTTCTTCAAATCCCTTCTCTATCTCTCTGATGTCCCCAAACGAAACAAAGAAGCCATAAAGAACACCTTTAAGAAGTTCCAAGCTAATTTTTCTGAATTAAAAAGAGATTCTACAAGTTTTCTTCAAAAAATGTTTAATGAAAATCCTTCTACAGTAAATTCACTCAATAAGAATGATAGAACCATTAAGGTTAGAAAAGACCTCTAAGATCATCAGGTCCAACCATCACAAACAGCAATCTGAGTTACAGAAACCCCTACCACAGCCGTGATGATACCTTCAAGATGAGAAAGATCAGAAAGGAGAAATTCCTGAGTTGTGTTATCATGAACCCCACTTTTAACAGAAACCAGAAAGAAGTTTTGAAGGGGTCACAATACTGGCCTTCTACAGTCACAGGCAACTACACAATAGATTTTTAGTTCAGAAAGGTCCACATTATTTTCTTTCCACCTACTCCTATATCTGTCCATAAAAACCTTCCTGTAGCTTTATGGAAAATGTAATTTTGCAGCACAAAATAACCGAACCTACAAAAATACGACTTAGTTACTCTGAGTTCCCCACAGTGCTGATGTGATTAAATGTATAGATCTACTTTAAGAAACTGCCTTGTATCCAGATCCCTTCATCTTGTGCTTTCATGGACAATTTCTCAGATTAAGAGTTCTACAATGCCATAGAATGCTTTCTTCTTCCAGAATAAGGTTTAATTGTGGTTTTGTTGTTGTTGTTGTTTGTTTGGTTTTGTTTGTTTGTTTTAACTGTGTTGGAGCATCTTTCATAGTGTACTAGCTGACACAGCCAACATTTGTTCCAGTACAGTCTGTTCATTTTTATTTTCTTAGACTTCTTTGGGGAAAACTGTTTGACTCTAGGTTCATACCAGCAAAATAAGATCAGAAGTATGCTCCTGTGATGCCTCCCATCTCTGAAACAGAGCCGAGGTCTCAGTTCCAGTGTGTAGGACTTCATTTGGTGACAAAGATTTATAAAGCCAAGAGTAATCTATTTTATTTTATTGTATATATTATGATCTTCCAGCTGGGCTCCTGGCAAGCTGACAGAGTAAACCTCAGCTGGGAAAGATTTGGGACATCTGAGCCTTATCTCATTTATGTATATTTATACCTGCCAAATGTCACGGTCACATGTTTTTCCTGATGGCTCTGACCCCTCCTGAAACAGCACCCTTTGCTTGGTGCAGCAGAGGAAGAGCTCCCTTTGTTAGGAACCGAGTCAACTAATTTGGAGTATTACAAAGGCTTGTCTTCCTGGCCTTCCTGCAAATCCTACAGTCTTCTCTGTGTGCACCATAAAACATGGACTAACAGACAGACATCACTAATGTTTGATGCTGGGTATGCAAAACCATATTTGTAATAGTTCCAACTGAGAAAGCTGAAGTTGTTTTAAAACTACAGCTAAGTGGGAAAGAGAGGAAGAAGGGGGAAAAATTAATGTTGAAGAAGAAGAACGGCCACATCTACTTCTCACTTGTGTTCTGACTCTGCATAGTAACAGAATCAAATTAGACCTGAAGAGAAATAAATGAGGAATAATACTGGGGCAGAGGAAGATGAATTGAGCTAGTGGAAGGCCTACAGGATAGGACAGAAAGAGGGCTAGAGCTGAAGGAAAGGGACACTAGCAAATGTGAGCACTAGCAGAGAACACAAAAAAAACCCAAAAAAAGGCACCAAATGGGAAAAAAAAAAAGGAGGGTACAGAGAGTGAGGTGAGCAGGGGACAGAGACCACTGTGGATAAAAACAGATCTAAGAAAGCAGGCCCAATTATTAGAAAAGCTCCTTTACTTCCCATGCTCACACTGATGAAAAACTTCCCCCTTGAAGCCACACACTGACCTTCACAAGCATGGGTCCTGCCAAATGCAGAACCACTTTGCTGTGTTCTCCTGCACCTGCTCACCTCTTCACAAAATCACATTACTGAGGTGAACCATTATCAAAAGGTACTTAAAATTCATTTGTGAGGATATTCATTTATGTCTCCTCTCTTCTGTCTCTTTGTTACCTCACTGAGCTGCAGGCTCTTCTGTGGCCTTTTGTGCAAACATTTATTTCCTCATGCTCAAAAAACCCCTGAATACTGGGCATTTCTTAGTAGCTTTGGAAATAAGATGGAAATGGAGTTGTTAGCTAGATTGATCCAAGTTTAAGCTTTTAATGCTACCCTCTTTGACTTCCTTCTGTGACATTGTAAAATTATATTTAATTTTCTTTTTTCCAGATCTTCAACAGCTGAGAAGCATGTAATAAAATGTAAAAGCCTCACAAAGTACCTTTCTTGTCAAGCATATGTAATATAATCTGTCTCTAATATTTCACGTGTCCACTGATGATCTGGAAGAGAGAGTTTGTTATCAGCAATAAAGTTCAGTTAAGATGACAAACTAGAAGATGCTTCAAACAGCAGCATGAGAAGTGGATTTATGTGCAGCTGAAGAGCTGGGACTAGCTTAGAAGGATACTATGTAAGGGAGAGAGGGTGAGGAGGGAACAAAAGGTCCCAAAAAGGAGATTGGGACTGCTAGTCTTGATAGAAGCACAACACTGGGGGAAGCAGGAAAAGACAGAGATGTATGAGGAATATTAATTAGGCAGAGGATAAAGCTCCTGCATGGTGGAGTGGGACTGACAAGTGAGGAGGAGAGGACAAAAA
>NW_008586144.1:28787-29098 GCF_000691845.1 Merops nubicus | reverse complement strand
CTCCTTCCCCCTTTGCACGCCGGGGGAGCGCGGCGGGACCTGGAGTGAGGGGTGCGCCAAGCCGGGGAGGACCTCGCCCAGGGGGTGCAGCGTTTGGGGAGCCGAGTACCCCGGGGCTGGTGTGTGTGCTACCAGAGTAGCTGCCGGTGCGGGGCAGCAGGCTGGGCTGGGCTGGGCTGGGCTGGGCTGGGCTGCTCGCTCAGATGGGGCAAATGCCTTCACCGGAAAAGACCCAGTCCCCGCAGGAGCATCTCCCTCCCTTCATCCTTGCCCTGTGACAGCTTCGCATTGCTGCTGGCACTCAGCTCCCG
>NW_008586144.1:0-28756 GCF_000691845.1 Merops nubicus | reverse complement strand
CGGCTCGGGTTACCTTCCGTTTCATAGTAGTTTCATCTTATTTCTCCAAGGTCACTTGTGCTCTAGGCTTCTCTGTTAACCTTGGTGGTTTCTCAGCACCTGTGCTGTCATGGTGTGTGGTACCACAGCCTAAATCAGGCACTTTGTGTAGAGTTTAGCAGGAACTAGTAGTGTTTCTTTTGAGAAAGAAGGCAGTGCTCAGGAATCAGAATCTAGAATCAGCTCCCTGGTACCACCCCTCTGCTTGCCCCAGGATGCCACCTTTAAGGTGGCCTTGCTGATGGTGGTAAACCTCCTCCCCAGAGACCATCCACTGGCATACAACTGTGGATCCAAGGGGCACCTGGCACCTTGTTTGTTAAATGATTAATACCAGGCCTCCCTGTTAACTAGAAATACTCCTTGGGATGCACAGAATTCCCCAAAGCACAGACAAGCCTCTTCCCAAGTCTTGAGGGTGTCTACACTTTGTCTATAAGACTCTGCACATAAATAAGAGATAGGGACTCAGTGATCTGATGGTCTCTCTGAAGTCAAAATGGGCTGCTTGAAAGGGTGGTTGAGGAAAAAAAGTGGCTTGGAGGACCCTGGCAAGGGACTTCATGCAGACCAAACACCTGCTGTGGACATGTCTGTTGGGACCTCAAATGTGGGCAGTGTGAATTGGGTGGCTCCCCATTCTGCATATCAACAAGCTGGCAGAAATGACATTGTTTAGCAGCTCTGGGAACCCAAACTATCAGATTTTCATGCTGCAGCTTTGCAGTATTCCCTTTCATGTGTGAACTTTGAAGATTCATTACACTGTTTCTCTTTACTGGAATGACAATGGAGCAAAGGTCAAATATATCAAACCAGGTTTGCCAGTCCTGAGTGTTGATAAAGCTCATGTTTTACAGAAATCAGAAGAAGTCCCAGCTTCCTGTGAAGTGAATTTCTATCATCCAGGAGTCCATGATAAGTATGATAAAATTGAACTGAAAAGTCCTATCTCTTCTGTAATTCAGCATTTTATCAAAATGGATGTAATCACAGCATGACCTATGAAATTACAGGGATTTTCTTTTTTTGAGAGAGCAGGAGATGGAAAAATTAAGAAGCAGTCCTTTCCATTCTTCAGAAATTGTAATGAATTCAAGTACTCCATCTCAGACCTATATAACCGTTTAGGTGGAAGTGAAAAAATGACTAATAGGTCAAGCTCACTTTTCTCAGTTTCTAAAATAAATTGACTGCTTAAACTTTTTTTGACCTGCAATGCCCAGACATTACACTGTGAACTTTTCAGGAAGTGAGCACATTTCATGGCTAATGAGCAAACCTGATTTCTAGGAAGATTTTCTGAGTTCATTTTTTAATTTGGAAAGGAGAAAGAAGGCTCACATAAGTGAGAAAGAGCTACATCTTGACCTGGAAACAGCTGAAGTTCCTGTCTTTGCTCTGCCTGGTCCCTATCCTAGGGATGCATTAGAGCACAGTAAAATGTCCTTTGTGCACAAACAAAAAAATCCTCAGTTTTGCTAAAAAACTGCCTCTGCCTTAGATGTAAGGTATTAGTGGCTTTATATCTGTGAGTTCCCTTGTGAATAAGTTCATGAGAGATTGTGCGGGTACAAGGTGTCGATGTTGAATATCCCGGCTCTATGCTCCCTCAGGACACAGATCTCACCCTCCTGTTACAGTTAGGCTATATGATTTCTAACAACTAGTGTGAAGATTTTTGTTCATGAATGAAGATGTCATTGGGACCAAGACAACCCAAACCGGGGTGGACATTTCCTGTGGAAGTGATAGATGAAGGTGCTTCTGGAGTTCTTCTCTAAGAAGATTTCCTTAATCGAGCTTAGAAACTAGATTAAAGGCACTTCTTGTAGCTTGAGTCTCAACACTAATGGAAAACTATTTGGGAAGCAATTGCCTGTGAAACACACCTCAGAGGATTGCTTTTTCAATGAGTTTAGTGTGATACATCCTGTGTGATGGTCCTTGTGAAGTGTTTATTTGAATTTTATGATGATGTTTTAGTTTCCAGCAAAAAGTCCAATAGTTTAATGATAAGACATATTGGCTGCTACAGTGTTACCAAGTGATTCTTATACCGTCAACAAACAGCTGATGTGCTATGGGAAAAGAGCAAATTATACGTCACCATGTAAGATTTTGTGCAGAATGCAAATCTGAATTCTTCCAGTATACACAGTTTCGGAACACTTGACATGAAATGGATGCATTGTCCTTCAGAGATCTTATGCTACCTAATTATATGCTGTATTCTTAAACTTAGAGCTTAATTCTCCTATTTATTGAGCTCTCTTTTAACCCCTTTACAGAGAACAGGGATCTACAGGTAACAGAGACAGCTCGAGAACAATTACTTTATATAACTTAAAAAATACGGATGAGATGAAATGTAAAATCTCCTAAGCACAGTGATCCTGTATATATATATATATATATATGAGACCTCAGGTCTGATTTCTATCATGACAAGAAGGCTGGAAATGTTCTTATCCAAAGATATAACTTTATAACACTGGAAAGAGAGACCATGATTGATGACCTCTTAAATTTTTCATAGGTATGTGTCTCCAGGGGAAACAGAATTCTTTTGCTCACAGATGAGGAGCCTTCGTATCACAGTGATTGATTTTGACACTGCAAGATTATTTATTGGCAAAGCATCTGAGTGGCATCAGAAAAATTAACAGAACTCACAACAGCATCACGATTTTCTAATTAAGTGTGGCCAGGTTAGTGAATTACTCTTTCACCTGTATTTTAAATTTTACATTGCAAGTTTGTAATCTTTAATTTTTCCCTTAATGAAGGTTTACATTTTCAGAGCATATGCTTATACATATTAATGCATATGAAGAATACGTGATAATTAATGCACGTCTTCCCCCCCCCTCCACCTCCATAAAGACTGGGAGGCTATTCTTCTGCTTATAAAATCAAATTTTGTAGGTTCAATTATATTGTGTTCCCATGCAGGCAAAGAAGGGAAGCAGTGAGACTTGCGTGCCACAGGAATGCCCTTTCCTGAGCAGGTAACAGGCAGAAGCAAGGCTGATCTCACACTCAATCATCTTGTAAGAGCAATGTTGGTCTTTGCTTATTTTGAAAAGTTAGTGGGTTTTCCAGCTCTTCTGATCCTTGTCATCTCCAACATTCCCATCACTGTTCTCCACCCCACCAAGACACTAGTATCACTGCATTTCACCTAAAGTGAGCTTCTTTAGCCCTATTCTGAGGCCCACTTTTGTCCACACTACGTTAAGCATATAGGTGGTATGTGGGACCAACTGAAATGAAAATAAATGTCAGCATATTAAGATACTGGATGTAAATAGATAATGCAAATATTGCAGACACAGCTATCCTCCCAGCCTAGTAGCTCTAGAGGCTATCAGCTGCAAGAGGAGGAAATGCAGTCCTGTTGAGCTTCTCAAGCTACTTGAGAGAGCATGTCCTTGGAGGAGAAAAAGCATTTGCTCTCCAACATTTGGAGGTCTCTGAGAGAAGCAAAGCTGTGCAAAGCCACCTCTACACCTGCAAGAGCTGAGGGGCAGATGGTGATGAGAAGGCCCTCTGTGGCATTTCTAAATCTGTATTCATTCAAAACAAAAACAAGAAGACCTGGACTTTCCCACATTTGCCATCACCAACAGAATGGCCAGAAGGAACCACAAAATGTGGCACAAATTGTTTCCAGAAGATGAGGCAGATTGTGAACATCACTGGTCTGGGCTTGACCAGGAAAAAAACCTGCAGTGTGCACTCTCCTCACAGTGCAAAGGACCCAGAGCAGCCAAGGAGCAGACACTTCAGATAACTCTTCCAAGATCATTGCTCTTGGAAGAAAACTGCTGACATCACTTTGTTCTGATGCAGAGACCTTGTTTGTCTCCTGAATACTTATTAGATTACAAATATATTTATAAATCAGTAGATTTGATTCAAAGTGAACTTTCTGAATCTGAAGCTTACTCCCTAAGGCTTTTTGCTTCAGTTGTCCAAGCTCATTTGAAAATTCCCTCACAGTGACCTGTGAGGGTGAAAGAAGCTTTTCTGTAGGAAGGAGAATCTTTTCTCAGAGACCCTTCAACGACTGGCCTTGATCTAAATGAATTCTGTAAATGGATCATCAAAGCCAGGCCCTTGGCCCATTTTCAACACCTATATTCTTTCTGATCCTGCCACCAGAACCTGTCTTCATTGCATTGAGCACCGCCTGGCTGCTGTCACAGACAAGAGGCAATGGATGACGATGGTCACACTTGAGTGATTGCTAAGGAGGAGAAACAGCCCTGATCCCACAATGTGAGAATACACAACAGTTCTTCCTGGCTATGTGGGAAAGCGATGGACACATGATGGTTCCACTCACTCTTTTTTCTCCTATTTTTACTGCTGTGATGTGTGCAACAGCAACCGTCAGTTCCTAGGCATGAGGTTGGGTAGCCTTACCTCCTGCCTATACTTCTATACCTTGTCCTGCAGGGATGATGACGCTCGTTTTGCAATGGGTCCTTCTGCCAATTCCTCCCAGCTTCCCAGTGCTCATCACAATAGCAGGAGGAGATGAATGATGCTCATGGATGCTATGATCTGCGTTTAATTGAAACAGTTTCTTAACTTGTGATCAAACACTGATGAATCATCCTCTTTTTCACTCTGTTTTAGAAACTAGATAATTTATATGGCTATATCTTCATTGAATATTAATATTTTCCTCAGTAACAGCACTTTTGAAAAATAGATCCAAGAATCAGTAGGATGAAAGGAAAATTTTTTCAGTTTCAGCAAAATGTAAATGAATTCTAATATTGCTACAGCTACCAGGTTTTAGCAGTTATGTTAAACAGCTTTTACAAATCCATAATAACAGTGTCTTTTTTGTTATTTGCACTTATCACAGCTCAGTGTCTCTTTCTCCTTCCTCACTTATCTTTAACAGAAGTTCACAACATCCCCAGAAGTCTTGGAAGTCCTAAAAAAATTTGCTTATAAATTTTCTGCTTTTTATTGATTCCACAATTTTTAGGAGACTTTATTATAAATCCGTAATCCGTGTATGAAGTCCTGTGCAACAACCTGTAAAGGGAAGCTGGCATTTTTTGAACAAACATCGATGAATTCAGTCTTGGAAGCAGCACTGTGTATGGTGAGATACAAAAGTAGCTGCCTAACCAAAGAAGGGCTTTTTCTGCTAGAATTCAAATGTGTGTCCCAAGGAAAAAAGTGACAGAGTTGCTGGTGGGTGCTCTGGAAACCAGAGACTTTTCACCACATTGCATGTGAAGCTATTTTATCTGTTTGATTTCATAGTCTCGCCGTCATTCTTTCCACTCACTCCATGCTGACTTCTGAGCAATTTTAAAACCTTGCCATGTCTGACACAAACGCTTCCACAAGCTGCGGGCCCTGCCTTCATTGGCAGAAAGGGAAAGAACACTTTCTTACAGCAATTCTTGGGGTCCACCTCCATGCCCAAGGAACTCAAAGAAGCCTTCTCTCCTCCTGAAGCCCCCACTGCTTGACAGAAAGTCCCTGATATAGTAGGGTTTATGTTTAGATTATTTGCATCTGTTTCTTCTAGAATTCCTTTTGATGTGCATGATGAAAGACTTGAGAGCGTTTGTAAAGGGTTGGAGGACAGAGCAGGAGTATCCACATAGCCTTGCTTGGGCTATGGGGGAAGGACTCCCTTTGCGCCTTTGGACCACCATTGATGTGCCCTGCAGTGCCCTGTAAATCAGAGCTTTGTAAGAGCCTTCTTCCTCACCCTCCCTTTCCATACCTTCACATCTCACCTACTACAATGACTTTACTCCTAGGTTCATCCTCCGGTCAATAAAGATCAATGAACAAGGTTAAATGAGATGTTGACATGGAGGAACCCATGCCTTTGGGAGAGACCTCACTTCTACTGGGCTTGCATTCTTCTGAACTGAAATTACTGGATGGGCCAGAGACACTTGTTAATTAGGCAGCTAGTAATTCAGCCAGTCTTAAAGGAGGTATTAATTTGCAAATTTAGAGGTATAAATTAAGAAGTACTCAAATTAAGAATGTGGCAAAATCTAGTCTTTTAGGTATACCTATGAGAAAACATCACTGAGTTATCACTTGGCTAGAAATGAAAGCTTTCGCCACTTCAAAGCCTCATGCAGCAGAGTACTGTGTCGTTCCCAAGTCTAAGACCTGCTCTGCTCACAAGCCAGCCCTGCCCACAAAGGAATGCACACTCGTGAGCAAGCATCTCCTTTTCTGCTGAATTCCTCCCCTTTCTGCTCACATGCGGCAGTGAGAGGTGGCTCTCTCCTAGCTTCACAGCATTCTGAAGATAAGGCAAAACTGTCATATTCTAGCTAATCATGAGATGGATGAGGATTTGTCTCAGACTACCCTTTAAGGCCGGTGCTCTGCATCAGTGCCAGTACCCTCACAGATGCACTATAGTATGTGTATGAAAATATTTTTGGTAGCTTGTGTTGATTGGGAAAGAGCACCCTAAATGGTTTCTGAGACAGCTGATTTTCCCAGGATATTCAGAATAATGAATTCAGACAGAAACAATGAGCAAATCTGCAGCTGTGCTAACTCCCACATAACCTGCCAGCTTGCAAGTCTTCTTGGATCGCTTCACCCCCAGCTGCACCCCAAGCTGGGTGCACGGGCTGTGCAGTACATGAGCAACATTGCCTCTCTGCAGCCAGGAGTGTGAGCAAGGAATGGCTCTTTAGTTAAACATAATTAAGGTGGCATGGTGTTTACTTCCAAATGATGAAACCGTATCACATGCGTTGCATATATTCCAAATTATGGGAGAGAATTCTGCTTGCATTTTTGCACATAATTACTATTTTTTTTGTTAAATTCTTTAAGAGGATTTAGTTACATGAAAAACAAGACCACAATGTTTGTTTTAGCTGCTTATTAGAGCACCTAAAGGAATGAAATTTGGGTTCCTGCTTCTCCTGACAAACACCAGGAAGAATTATGTGCTTGAATATGGAGTTCAAGCATTCAGTCCACAGAGTAAGATCATCTAAGGGTAGTCAGTAAGAAGTGTAGAGCTCTACCATCCTGCCCATCTTCAAATTAGGCATCTCATCAGCTGTTTGCTCTTCCACAACCACTGTGCCAAAGGGCTGAGGGGAATTGCTGTTGTCTTTCTTTTAAAATGACAGGAAAGATACCATACATTTTAACTGATCTGAGATGTAGATTACATGTGGATCTTCCATAACTGATGTGCATTCATTGGGCAATGCATAAAAGGCAATACATACTTCTGAGTAATTTATTCTTAGGTTTAGAAAAGAAAGATGAAGGCACTAGTCTTCAGGTAAAGCACTTGTTAGTGAAACTAGACTGAAAGGTGATGTTCTTAGCAGTGCTGTTAAGCTTCAAGTATACATCGGTACATCCATTGCAGCATTTCTAATCCATATTTAAGTAAGCTTTTTCATATACTTTAATAGTATTAGGATAATATACGATTCATGCCAGACTGAAGATGTTTACTGCAAAGAGTTATACTGAATAAACATGCACCAAATGAAAGTTAGAGTGGTGGACAGTTTCCTCCCCATCTTAGAATGAAGACAGTTTATGCTCTTAAAATGTTCACACCTTTCCACACGAATGTGCTGATACATAATTAATAAAAGTACTCATTATGGTATTTTTAAGACTTAGTATCTTACCCAAGTTTTGTGCAGCAAATGTAGAGAAACATGTTAAACAGATTTGGACACATCAAAGATAAAAATATTACTCATAGACCTGAGGTCTATTACATCAGGACACATTACATATTCTGCTTTTCGTATGTTCTCAAGTATTTCATTAAACATTAGTAGTCCTCTCCATTTTTTATAATTTTCCCTTGATATTTTGCTAAAGAAGGATGACAACATTTGCTTTCTGAGTCAAACTCTGTACTTTATTTTTTATACTAACTTTTGAAAACAAAGGTTTGTCTTTGGCAGGCTGTGATTTGATTATAATTCTTTTATTAACATACAGCCAAGCTCTACACTCATGATCAAGTGTACAACATGGAAAACAAACATCAGGTGAACAAAAGTTTTTCCTTTTAAAAATGTCAATAAATACATTAGCTAAGGGCTAGACTAATATTGCCATCACTGTCATTATTACTTATTCTCTAAAGGCATTTTATCTCTTCTATAAATTTCTAGAGAATAAATTGTTTTGATGTGACTTTTCACAGAAGCAAAGCAGTGATTAGGAGAGCAACCCCCAGTCCAGAGCATACATAAATATCACTTTAATCCCCTTGATGTCGAAACATGCATAAAATTACCTGTTACCTCCTCTTAAACAAAGATGAGTCTGTGATTTTTTATTATTTTTTTTTTTTTTGCTGTAGCTGTGCATGGAGAACAGAGGCTGTGATACTTCAAACAATTCTGGGTCTTTTGTAGTGTAAGGGTCTTCACCAAATGCCATACTCCCTATGTACTCCAAAGACTTGTGGAAAAAGATGTGACATCTGTGCCTGAGGAGGTGGCAACAGAGTTAAAGCATGAAGATCCTCATAAAGCAGCCACATAAATGTCTGCAGGCAGACAATATCTTTCTAGTGTTCTAGAAAGACTCTGAAAGAAATTTTATTGGCTTCTTGGAGGAGGAGGATGCTGTTAAGGGGCCACCAAAATATCAAAAAACAACTATGGATGAAACCACTTCTTAAAGTTACCTTCAGTCACATGGCCAGTCCTGAAGACACGTATTTGCACTAGATTAGTCCTTATCCAAGGGTGGGAGAGGGGGTCCCACCCTTCAAGAGTCTGAAAGGCATTGGAGAAGAGGAAGAAACAAGTAGAGCAAGACAGGTTAAAAGCAAAAGGCAGAATTGCGGCTCAGGATTGCATGCAGGAGGTGATACTTGCTTGGAGAAAAGATGAGAGTTTGAGACTTGGAGAAAAGTTGTGGGAGGCCCTTCAATTTAAATTGGTTCCACAATGAGAAACCAGTGTCCCAGTCAGCCTGTTGTGTTTCTTTGTTGAATCTTTGCCATAAAAGATAACCCTGTTCCATCTAATGATATGCAAATAACTGTTTGAGAAACAGAAGACTGTGTACTCTCAGTCTATCCACTGCCAAGAAGAGCAAAGCATGTTTGCTGTCCCCTGATCTAACTTTGCAGTTACCCTAGCATTGAGAAGGGCTGGATGGAGTGACCTACAGAGATACCTCCCAACCTAAGTTCTTCTCTGGTGGAGAGGGATGCGTTTGGTGATGAGTGGCATGACCAGTGAGTGACACAGTGAAGTGCTGGGGTTAAACGCCCAGCCCTGAATGAGGGCTGGCATATGGATGATGTCCACAGCCAGGCAAGAAAGACTCTGCCAATTGGTTTTCACCCAGGGTCTGGCCAGCCTTGGGTGGGAACTGATTAGGAGATCACCACCTGGTGCCCCCACCTTCCACAATAATTTGGAGGTGGGGCAAGAAGCCACCTCTATGAGAACTGACTTCCCTTGTAGGGGGACTGGGAGGTTTATGTATGTGTTGTGTGAGGATTCTGGTTGTCAGAACTGTTTACTGACTGCATAGCAAGTGGGGTTCCCAGGGTGGTGGGGAGGAAGATGACTCCCTACTATATAACTGGACTCATGGCCTGGCTAATTCCATTTCCCCTGGTTTAGATCCTTGACCAGCTTGATCCCTTCTTCATGTCCTATGTGATGAGTGAGTGTATTAACTTATTCCTCCTTCTGGTTGTGTGGCACCTTGGGTTGCTTGTGTATGACTTAAGATTGGAGGGAGGAACTTGGCTGTTGGTATGCCTGTTAATAATCATGTCATTCTATATTGGGCAAGTGGTCAGCAGAAGACATGGACAGACTTGGTTTGGGACATATGCCTCTAACTCCTTTTCTTGCTAGTCTGCTGCAAATGTTGTCCCACACATTCCACTCAATATGGTGAATGCTGAGTGAAGAATATGCTACTTTCAACCTGGGCACCTTTCTGTCACCAGTGCCATGGCCTAAGTAAAGGACCTATTTGTTACAAAGCCAGGGCAGAAGTGCTGCTGTGGTTGCTGAGGTGGTAAAGATCTGTTCCCTGATTTTGGACTAACACTCTAGCACTTTAGCAGAGAATCAGTGTTTTTAAGATTTCCAGAAACAGGAAACTTCTCTTAAATTAAGTTTTTCTTGTTTGAGATAAATAGAAAGATGACGTTTGAATGGTGGACCAGAAA
Source organism: Merops nubicus (assembly GCF_000691845.1). Classification (NCBI taxonomy): domain Eukaryota; kingdom Metazoa; phylum Chordata; class Aves; order Coraciiformes; family Meropidae; genus Merops; species Merops nubicus. The sequence goes on along the minus strand of NW_008586144.1, from coordinate 18,510 downwards.
AGAGCTCAAAAAAGATATTGCTGTGCTTCCTGTGCAGAGGGAGAGGTGGGGGACAGGTGAGTATTTTTGCACTTTGGGTTTGTTACTTAATAATATAAATGTGCTACTAGTGATCAGGATTGCTGTGGTATATTTATTCAAGAGAAAAGAATTATTACTTTTCCAGGGCTGCTACTATAATCAAGAGAGAGAGAAACTGTTATGGCGACTATTTCTACTCACAAGAGGAAAACATGATTTGGGTAGTTAATCACTGTCTAGTACACAGTAATAAAAAAAAATTTTTTTCTTCCTTCCAAAAAGTAGCTATTATATTTATAATTACACAAAGCAATAGTAATTTTCTCTTTTCTTCAAAACCTATTACAGAAATTTCCTCCTCTTTTCTCATCCTCTTTTGGAGGGTTATAATGTGCAGCTGAACATTTAGAAATACTTTTGCTTAGGGGACAATGCCGGGTGGGATTTGTCTTGCTGCCTTCTGTAGGAGCCCAGAGTCTACATCTTCAGACACCTTCTGATGTACACTGTGATGAGCCACAAGGCTGCCACCAGTTAGCCACAATGGGCACTTATTTACATCATTCTGTGATTCCTCTCCCACGTCCTGATGTTGAGCACCTAAGTTTTGCTGTAAGACAGAGCTGGTATATGGCTAAGTTACATACTTGGGGATTTGTCTGCATCCAAAGCGCACTAATAGAGACATTGACTACATGAAGGTATTTTAGCATAATTAAACATTAAATGGATACAGTTACACAGCTTTAGTCCTGTCCCAAGAGTGGCGTAGGCATCCTATAGGGAACTTAATCAAGATCATGTTACCAATGGCATTCAAACTCTTGAAAGTCATTTCATCTTCAGTTTTCAAAATAAGAGAGTTACAAATTCCCATTTTCACTGAACGCTCCAATGCTTGGCCAGTTTGCCCTTAGGGATGTAAAATAGAATTTTCAGGTTTATGGAAGGAGAAGCAAGCTTAGCATTATATTTAAATGGAGTAAACAGGGATGGTGAGGATCTGATCCTGTTAGTTTAAAACTTTTATCCATCATATATTTCATTTGGTTTTGGTAGAAAGTAGTGCTTTCAGTATATTGATGTTTTACACCGCTCTCTCAGAAACCCTGTTTTTGAGCAGAGTATGTCTTGCAAAATAACCTTATCTATGACAGTCTCGTTGAAATTGTTTTGATACTTTATGCTGAATTGTTGACATGGACCATCTTCCTGATCATTCATACAAGCAGGATCTGATGACTATTGTCACTGGAAATGTTCTACTTTAAAAGAGTAGGTAAAAAATGGAGAAAAAAAAAAAGAGAACTTGAAGTCTTAAGCAGCTTGCTATGTTACTGTGCACAGTGTCTAAGTTGTCAATGTCACCAGCATGTCTCAACTAAATACAATTGCTGCTGAACCTTTAAAAACAAATATGGAAAAACGTTACTCTCAGATAAATCTTTCAAGACCACATAGCACAGTCAAGCTCAGGAGCTGCTCAACAGGAATGATACCATGAGACAAGAAAAAGACAGCTTCCATACTGGGCCAAAAAACACCTGAGCTGCTTCATCATGTCTGAAATAATAGGAAGGATATGGGAGCTCATTGCAAATGCATTCAGAGTATCAGCAGAATAAAGAGGATGCATAAAGGCATTAAGCAAGAAATTTTGGATTGAAGCCATTGAACTGTTTTAGGAAATGGAAATGTGGAGTGGTGTTACAATCTACAATGTGCCAGAATGTAGCATAAGGTTGCTTGATTGAGGGTGGAACAAATTTCATTTAAAGAACATTTAAATTTTGGGTCAAACATGTCTTTTATCCCCTTTCTTCCACAATCAAACAATCAGTCTTTTGCTTTGATTGAATTATTGCCTCCAAATTAATGTTTTATGTGTAGAACTTCATTCTCTTTGCAAATTTAGGATCAGCATTGGTATTTCAAAGTAAAATAATATGCAGGTTAATTTTAAATCATTCTCTAATTATTCAGGATTTCTCAGCTTTTGAATCAGTAAAACAATAGAAAAAACATAAATGCTGTCTTATTAAAATGGTTAAGACTTACTTTTGATACGTAAAATAAAAATTATTTTGTTAGCAGGTCTGTTACTTTGTCAATGAAAGAAGGATTTACATGTCAAATATTTCTTTCTGCTCATAAAAAAATATATGTAAAAAAATATTATTTGGAATGAGTAATAATTTATTAGTTCAATGCAGGCTTTAGCTCAGCTTCCTAGGAAATAAGGCTTATATCTCATACCTGTTTCCTCCCCATTCCTTCAGTCCACTGTGAATGTTTTTCAACGTGATAGTCACAATTCCAACCAAATCTGGTAAAAGTATTGACGTCTAAATATTTTCCTCAAGTTTCAGAAAAACACAATATCTCTAACAACAGGGCTGCAATTACTGCTCACTATTAGAGAGAAGTCCACAGGATATGTCTGCAGAAAACTAAAACAGGATAAAGCATAAAGAAACCAAATTTGTGTTATTTGCCTACTCACTGAATAGCTTATCTACATGAAGCTATACATATTTTGGTTTTGGTCCCCCAGACTCCCCCTTATGTGCACAACAAGCATGTACAGAGCTTTCGCCATCTGGTTTGAAGCCTTGGAGTAGACAGTGATGTGTGGTGCTTGGCAGACTCCAGCTGAGTGGCAGGTAGAGGATTTGATAGTTTTTCAGTCTGTAAGAACTAACCAAAGGGGAGACGATAACAGTCATCTGTAGAGGGATGGATATGGACCAGTTTTTCACCTTTTCCAGTACAAGAAGACAGAGGCATTATGGGGCAGCCAGGAAGAGGAAGGTTCCCAAGGGGAGATCTATAGCACAGGGATGAGTTGTGGAGCTCCTTCCCTGTTTTGTGGATGCTTGTTGTGAAAATGGGGAAATAAAATCCAGTCTTGTGTGGCCAGCACCGAATATGTGAGAGATGCAAATCGGGAGACAAATAAGAATTTATTTACAGCAACATTTGCAGGTTCTTTTGGATTGCCAGTGATAAAATTAAAAGCTACAGGTATAACTTAAGGTTTATTGCTAATAACAACAACACACATACAAGCACATAACAATAACAGCTTGCCCGCTGTAGGCCCAGCTGTTTATCAGCTAGACAAGCGCATCGAACAGGAATACACTGGAACAAGACACAGTAAAGTCGTGACAAGAATGAAAGATATAGCCATGGAAGCAAAGAAATGCACCTGAGGAGAAAATGTGAAATACACCCGGGGAGGAAAAGTCTCTCGGTGCTGGCTGAGGTAAATTATCTTACCCACATGGCATTCCAAGTGAGGGATGGAGAAGGAGCGAATTCGTCAATCTGTCCTGTCATTGGTATGGTTCAGAGTCAATCCTGACCCAGTTTTGGGGCCAACATTGGGGTGATATCTAGGTCCAAATTTGTACATTACATCACCGGGGTATGGGTGGGGATGACTATAGACAATCTTATCACTTAAGTTAATGCCGCAAAGTCCGTTGATGTACACCTGCATGGCTGGAGGTAGTGGCTTCTTTTGTTTAGGGCTAAGACATCAGAAGACTGGGACCACGAGGTCTCCGCCCCATTTCACACTCCTCCAGGCATCCAGTTATCGATACTGATGGTGTTTGCCACATTCACCCAGTGCTTGCCACCTCATCGTGAGTTTCATGCTTCCAGGCACATAACTGCATGTGTACCTGACTTGGACTTTGTAATCAACTGTGTTCTCTTTACAATGCTAAACACATTTCTTGGGTTCACTAACAACCTGTCACACTCCAAACTCAAAGGGGAGAAGAAATCTATGGAGAGCTTCCTGGCTCACGAAATGCTTGAGCTTTAAGTTTAGGGGGAGAGAAGTGTTCAGAAGTCTTACTACCAGTTCTCCCTGTTTGTGTGCTCTTTGATATATGGGTTTTATTTTCCACAAAATTTATGATATTTAAATTTGTTTTGGTTACTGTAGCATATATTTATTGATAATTTTGCATCTTTCAGAAGACAAATCTCTTTAGACTAATTTGACACTAATGATTTTACATAAGATATCTAAGGGGTCTAGGTGTCACCCAACAGACAGCAGCTGCCCTGTCACCCCAGAGACAGCAGCAAATGTGAGGAGCTAGAACATTAATGAACTTTTTGAATGTTAATAACGATACGCTCCATGGTTTACTCTATTAGAGAGAGAATCTCATTTCCAAACTGACAGGCTTAATCAGGTTTATAAACCTGAATTTATAAACTATCAGGCAATCTAAGAAGTTTTCCTCCTAGGATTAAAAATCTTTTTCAGATAGTTTAGTCTGGCTAAATTGGCACTTCTCAAGCAACTTCAAGATACTATTACAGCCTGGTTTTCATCGAATTTTGAAACGAGTTACTCAAAATATTGTACTTGCACTTTAAAGGCAAACCCTCAAAAACATTCATTTTGTTAACAGGCTCTGGAAACCAATGGATCTATTACCACTGCACTTTGTATCCCTGGAGGAAAGAAGAAAGTCCTGTAAAGACTTTATCTTGCACTTTTTTTCACATTCTTTTTCATCTGTTGAAGTGTTATATTATTGGTATATAGTTACAAACTCCATTTGGTTACTGTCATTGTTCAAAACCACATATTTTTCAATAGGAACACTCTGAAAAATAGCCATAAAATAAAAAAGGAAGGGAAGGCAGGGAAAAGCCATATTCAGTGTACTTTTGTGATTGTCTGCTGCAGAACCTGTAGGCTTTGCTAGAATTGAAGTAAAGGTATGAGCTATGTCAAGTCATGGACAATTAAAAGAAAATGTAGTTTCTTCTAATATTCATTACTACAGATCTAGAAACAGCTGTTGACCTAACTTCCCAAATGAAAGTCTGAAGTGTCAAATGAACACCTGAAGAACTTGTTTCGCATTTCTGGGAGAAGTGAGCATTTACAGCTCCTGCACTCCTTTCAATGCCACACTACCCTTTTCCTAATTCAGATCTCTTTTCCAAACTGATTTTTCCTGTTGGACCTTCATTCTTAAATACTTGCTCCTGCTTAAAACAACCATTAAAATATAACAAGGCTGAAGGTGAGCATTTGCTGCCCTCTTCCAGCAATTTTGGAAGACTCTGTGCCTTGTCTGGCCTATTCAGCTTCCTGCAAGTATTAGCCAGTCCTGATTAACTGCTTATAGTAATAGCTCTCTTCTGAATACTTTTCAAATTGCAATCTTCCTCATTCCAGTGAATCTGGCATTCTTTTTTATTATTTTTTTTTAATTTTTTTTTTTTCTGGAAAATGCATAAATATAGCAAAAGTATGAGTTGGCCAGAGGATGTTTTGTTTGTAAATGAGAGCACATACTAAATAATCAGATAAGAGAGAAGTCACATTAGCACTATCTTTCTCACAGGTGGATTTCCAGGCTGCACCCTACTGTAACACTGTACTCACTCTTTACATAAGCTGCATAGTAAGGGCTGTCCCTGGTTAAACCAGCAACTGCACGAAATTGCCAGGTCAGATCTGCTGGAGCAGCATCAGGCATGTCTCAGGCTTCAGTGGAGAATGAACGAGAAGAGGATGTTGTCCCCCCTTCTGTGTGCAAAGAGGCCCTGTGTCCTCACCTGCCCTGCAGCAGTGATAAGAAACAGATAAAACCTGACTTGTGGGCAGATACACCAGAGAACTTTGAGAAATTTTGAAACTTAAAGTTTTACAACAGGAAGCATCATCAAAAGTTAAAGATAAGTGCTACCATCTGCCCTGCTTATAGCACGAAGTACAAGATGTATGTCTGGGGCTGCCAAAGGTTCAGCCGATACATCCTCCTCTAAAAGCTCTGAAATGCAGCACTAATGGTGGGACTGAGACAGCCCTTGGCAGGCAGAGGCGTGTTCGAAGTTCAAAAAAGTGAAACCACGTTGTGTGTCTTGGATGGACATGCTTGTCAAAATACTGGTTTATTGTTGCAGCAGCGGAGGCTGAGGCTGTTGCTTAAGCCCCCGTCAAAACACAGAGGAGTGAAATACATGTACTTGCTCAGAAAAGAGCACAAGTCACAAGCAAATAGACTGTCTTCTCCACATAGTTAATGTTTATAGTTTTATACCACTCACAACCAAACCAACTGCTCACCAGACTTCATTAATATTCAAACCAGGAGGCCAAGGAACACAACTCATAACCAGTGTGCACTTCCAATGTTCATTAATATTTACAGCTCTATAAGTGGTCTAGTTAAATCATGTAAATTCACAATAGTAAATTATGATATTGAAGTTAATTTACAGTGTGGCCCTTCAGGTTAAGTAGTATCTTCAAATAAAAGATTGGGTATTAAATTAAAAAAAATTGGGTATTAAATTAAAAAATTAAAGGTTTCATTTCCCAACTGTGTGAGGGAGCTGTAAGAATGACTGGAGAGGATCTGGGATGCAGATTTAGGGAGAGCCATGATTCTGGGAGGATAAAGTGGGTTTTGTTAGCTACTGTATTTTTCTCCATATATATTTCTGGTCTCCTAAAGAGGTTCACAATTATCTCACATGTAGACAAATGTGGTAATAAACAGATGTCTTCCTAGATGTTTCAAACTAATGAAGTAATGGAGCTCTATTTCATCTTCACAGCTTCTACATTGCATTCAAAACTGAGGCCTGGGCTTTTCATTCTGCACACAGCCAGCCTTGGTTCATGATCCCCCAAAATGTCAAATAATTTCAAACTATTTTTCAGACCCTGATAATTCGTAACTTGGTGTAAAAGATTCATATTCTGCAACTTTCAATCTTTTGAAAGACATAGAGAGAAAGCCAGGAAAACTCCATCTAGTTTCAAAGTGCTTTAAAACAAACAACAAAGCACAAAAGAAACCTTACAGAAACGACATCATGCTAGTGCAGCCTTTCTTGCTCTAAGCATCAGATTTGAGTCTTGTATCTTAATATTACCATTTTTATCTTTTCAAGTTTTCAGGAGTGGAAAGAGATATCGCCTCTTTATGTTGGTTAGAAAACACAGTTTCAGTTTGGCTCCAGTGTAGTACTGTGCACACTGTTTTTTCGCTTGAGCAATTTCATCCGTCGTTCTTTGTAAGGAATAACCAACCAGTTTCAAGTTTTAGTTATTAATTGCATGTACAAAACCTTTATAGTGATATTGATTGCTCTACAGTATGCGTAAAGCTGCAGCAACGAAGCTGCTGTCTTTCAGAATCAGTACCACTGTCTAGATTCTCATATCCTAAAATGGAGATCTGCAGCCTTTTTAGGGTGGTCTGGATAGCCAGGCTTCCTTTTCCATATTATAGCTCAAGTGTGCTGGTTTTAGTGCAGCAGGGGCTGGAGGTGCTGCTAAAGGGGCAAAATGCCATTGATAGACCAGTGATGCCCCTTTCCTTGCAGGAAGACAAGGATTTACAGCACAGTTTGTCCGTTCTGCTTACCTCAATCATCTGCTCATCTCTTACCCATGTCCAGTCCCAGAATCTGCCCAGGTGCCCCTCACAGCATGTGGTATAAGTTGTCAAATCCTGCAGTAGCATAGCGATGTTTAAGCTACCAGGCATTTCATGATGCTGAACTATTAGCATGTATAAAATTGGCTAATAATGTAGAATCTACCAGTGTTCATCCTTTTATACACTTTTGCTTTCAAACTGATAATATAACAGAATCCACTCTCACATCCACCCGTCTCTTTGGGTTCAGAAAGTATTTTCCATTTTTGAAATGGGAGTTTTGGGGCTCTTGCTAACCTTATAATAGAACAGTTTGTGCTCCAGGTGCCTGGTACTTGAATGAGGAAATGGAAGGGCTGAGATAGGGAAAGTAGAACCTGGATAGGCTGGAGAGGTGGGCTCAGATGAACTTTATGAGGTTCAACAAGGCCAAATGCCAGGTCCTGCACCTGGGCCGTTGTAACCAGCACCATCATTGTAGGCTGGGAGAGAGTTTACTGGAGAGCAATCCTGTGGAGAAGGACTTGGGAGTGCTGGTGGATGAAAAACTGGACTTGAGCCACCAATGTGCAATCGCAGCCCAGAAGGCAAATCACATCCTGGACTGCATCAGAAGAACTGTGGCCAGCAGATGGAGAGAGGTGATCCTGCTGCTCTGCTCTGCCCTGTTGAGACCTCACCTGGAGTACTGCATCCAGTTCTGGAGGCCCCAGCACAAGAAGGATGTAGACATATTGGAGTGAGTCCAGAGGAGGGCCATCAAAATGATCAAGGGACTGGAGCACCTCTCGTATGAGGACAGGCTGAGGGAACGGGGACTGTTCAGTCTGGAGAAGAAAAGGCCCTGGGGGGACCTTATAGTGACCTTCCAGTACCTGAAAGGGGCCTACATGAAGGTGGGGGAAGATCTATTCAAAAGGGTTTGTAATGATAGGACAAGGAGTAATGGTTTTAAACTAGGAAAGCATAGATTTAGACTTGATATTAAAAAAAAAATTAATATAAGAGGAATAGATCATTGGAATTGGCTGCCCGGAGAGGTAGTAGAGGCCCCAACCCTGGAATCATTCATGGTCAGGCTTGATAGGGCCCTGGGCGACCTGACCTAGGTAGAGATGTCCCTGCTTGTGTAAGGAGGTTAGACTGGATGACCTCTAGATGTCCTGTCCAGCCTAAAACATTCTATGATTCCAGAATTTTAAGTAGACAAATAACAGAGAAGGTTTAAATGTGAGGAACAAATGGGGTTTCTCTGTTCAGGGCTGCTCTCTACTCACTTGGCAAAAGTGCCATAGCATTCTGCTGGGCACTAGTGTGTCTCTGCCCCGGCTTAGATACAGGGATGTGTAAAACATATGTAAACCTCAAGCGAATGTTCAGAATTACGTGGCTTTGTTCCACAAATTAACATTTATATTAGAAGAAGCTCTGACCATCTGTTGAGGAAACTTTAATCTCTGTTTGAGGTGTTGCTTGGACTGTGAGTCTGTGCAAAACTAATTTGTTTTACCCTTTTTCTTTTATACAAGGGGAACCTTGGTGGGTGATGAGGGATATTCTGAGGGTGGAGCTAAAGTAGGGAGAAAAGAGATTTTTTTTTTTTTTTTTTTTTCCTCAAACAATTGTCTGATGACTCTTGCAAGACAAGTACCATCAGCTACAAGTGTCAATGAAATTTGGAAGTGTAGAGGGGGCTGTAGTGCAGAACAGTTAGCATTTCTGGCCACACCTCCTAAATGGCTCTGCCCACAGGCAGCAGACAGCACCAGAGGTGAATGGGAAGAATTATTTTTCAATCTAAGAGCATACAAATGGCACAATGCAAATTGCATCCCTTGATAGCGTGAGAGGAAGGCTCTTGGATTTAATTATTAATTCTAACTCTTCTAAGTGCTGGGAGAATTACATCCATTAAATGAAGCATCAGGCACACCCACGCAGTCTCATGTACTTAGGTCTCACCTCACATCACCGGTGCCTGCGCTGTGGTCTCATTCTGGTATGGTCCCAGCTGGGTCAGAGGTGAAAAGCCAGGAGTGGGAGCAGTCTCGGTGTTTTGCTTCACCTGTGGAGTGAGTCTCTGAATGGGAGGCACATGCTCCAAAACCCCTTGCTGGACAGTTTGATCCTTGAACTGAGCTTAGTGTTGTGTTGCCTCTGTCCCTCAGATAATATTACATCGTGGGGTAGATCACAACAGGAGAGCAGAGATTTGAGAGGTGTGTAACTGGCATAATGATTCTGTGGGCACGAACACCACACACTCAGTGAGGCCATGATTTCACTCACAGTTATTTGTTCTTGCCTTGCATCTCAGAGTGCAATTACATGGCAAATATAAGACTTTGCAAACAAGCCATCAGAAAGTAAAGCAAGGTATATGTCAGTTTGGGACTGGTGATGAGAGCGACTCTAAGCATATAACCAACTAGGAGAGCGCAGTAGTGGATTAGTGCTTCAGCATGTCAACAATCCCTGTGGCCAGAGAAAAACTGGCCAAGTTGTCAGGGCTTCAAGTCTTCCTACTACTCCAAGTACCATGAGCACATAGAACACATCTTGGGAAGGTGAAAGGGGGGACTGCTCATAATAAATAATTTTGAAGTACTTAATGAGCTAGAGAGGTTTTCTTGGAGGATGATTTATCCTCTGTCACTTCTCCTGTTTACTTCCAAGTGGTGTCTTAATTGCTTTTCTCATACTTGTCCCTCAATTAAAGCGTCTCCACTTTTGCCTTTATTTTCAGCACATCACTTAATTTAACTTATTTACTTTTTAATTGAAGATCTGGTACTTTTTGCCTCCTCTAGGATCCTTACATTGAAAACTCTGTCCTTCACTACTGTTTCTTGGGAGTAGGAAAGTAAAATTTGTTTGCTCCAGATGAAATTAATTTGACACTGCTTTGTTTCTTCTCTCCTAATGAAGCCAATGTAGCTTAAATCATTGACTGCATAAAATGATTTTCTGGGATCAGATACCCTTCCTCTTCTGTCCTTTTTTGCAATGCAGGTACATTGAAATAAGTTCTGTGCTGACAGTATTTTTCTGCAGGATAATTCAATACCTGTGATAATAATTTGTGGGATTTGAACAAGACTAATATTTTCTACAGCTTTTCACAGATCTACAATTTTTCCAGTATCTTTTCTGCAGATCTCCCCTTGGCTATGTGCAGCAGACGTACGTATAACTCTTGACTGGCAAAGTGAGATAAACATGTAATATATATATGCTTACTGGAAAAAAAAAAAAAAATCAGTGTAGAGAAAAAAAGGCAATGCACTCATTAGCATGGCTTTTAAGAAGATGGAATTTATTAATTTTCTCATAGATCTGAATCATTTATTTGCTGTGATTTTTTTCAAGTAACACTCTTTCTAGCTGTTAGCCATTAACCTACTCAGTTTGTGAGTAGGTGAAGGTGAATGTGATGCCTGCCACCTGTTTTCCAAATATTCTTAAAGTATCGCATGGAGAATACTAGAATTTAGGTTTTACAGGGGCAGGAACTGGCCCATCACTACAAGCACATTGCCCCAGGGCGATTCCCTCTTGGTCCTTCAGTACTACAAACCCACCCTATTCCAAGTCCTTCTGAATCACTAAATGGGTCTGTTTCTCATTACCTCAACAGGGAGGAATATGTTTCAGTGGCTTGGAGCATGATCTTGTACACTAACAGTTTTGCTGTGTGGAGAACACAGCTACTCCATTGATCTCCAGGGGCATTATCTTCTTCAGGAGACAGTAGATCACCACATAGAAGTGGCCAACAACCTCCTGGAAGACCAGGTGTCCTGGTGGGGTAAAACAGAGCTGAATCTGTTAAATGATTTAACTTTTCAGCTAAAGCTCTAATTGACTGCCTTGTCTGAAGTTAGCAGCATTTTTGCAAACTTTCTGCTTTTAGCGGTGATAACATGTCATGTTTAGAGTTACCACCAAGGATTGGTGTGCAGACCAAGGTCACTGCTAAAGCTCGTGTACCACATGGAGAGGGGCAGAAAGTAAAGCCGCACCTGCAGGGAGGAGAGGACAAGATAAGTGATCCTAAGATTCACTAATGGGGTATTCCATCCCATATCCCTCATATTCGGTATAAAAGCTCAAGGATCATGAGTGTCAAGCCATTCCATTGCTCTTCTGCCTTCTTCCTTGCTTTTGCTACTTCTGCAGTGGCCATCATCTGAGGAGGACTTCATCCATCCTTTGATCTCGAGACCTGTGTTCCTGAACTGAGTTCCAGACTCCAGCTCCTGGACCCAGTCACCATCTGTGGCTGAGTCCAGCCTGGGACCCTCTCCCCGGGGACCGCTCCCCAGCTAGGGATGACAGTGACATATTGCCATCAGGGGGGAGTTGGGATCAATACTAGTTTTGTATATATTTGTATGTATTCTATTTTATTATTGTTATTACTGTTATCAGTACCAGTAGAATTAAAGCTGTTTTCTTTTTCTAACTGGTAAGTCTCTCTCTCTCTCTCTCTTATTCCCTTTCTCCTTCCCTCTGGGGTGTGGGGTGGAGGATGTTAACAGAAAGCATCTGTTACTAGTCTGGGGGTCGCTCTAACCCCAAATTAACACCAGGCAAATACTGAATAATTAAGACTCTGCACACGTTGATGTTGACAGCCAATCCCTTATTCACCAGTCGCTGTTACTACTGAAATCCAAGACCATACACAGATCAAAGAGGAGTGACTTGGAAGACTGAGTTCTATGGAAACGAAAAAATTTGCCATCCTCTCTCACTGAAAGCTGTCCATAGCATCTCATGAGACATACAAGAGACAACCTGCATGAATGGCTTAGCTTTTGTGCAAACCAACAGTGTCGTGCCGCTGAAAGTAGAGGTAGTTAATTGTGTTCAGCCACATAACGAAAAACGTTATCTTTTATGTTTGAATTCTTTGGTGTGTTTGCCTGTTGACTAGCTAAGTACGGTCCTTGAAGTACATTTTGCACATTGATCTTACCAGTTGCTTAATACCTCAACATCTCCAAGAGATATTTTTGTGATTACTAAAGGTGCTTGTTTGTGGTATAGTTTAATTTGGCATTAATGTAACAGTATAAAAAATAAAGCACTAATAGCTTTATGAATATTCACAGCAAAGTCATGTAGCTACTACTGGTAACATGATTCTCTTTTGTGAGTGCTTTAATGGATTGCTGCTTTATTCATGCAAGCAGTTGCAACTTGTGGGTGAGATGCACATGTCCCTAGCCTCCCAAACTGTAATTAGTCATGTCCCTCTCTAGAATTGCCTTTGAGAAAGACATGCATTTAGAGAGCAAAAACACATGACTGGGACAAGTCATTGAGATGCATTACTTAAAATACATTAGATATTAAACAGTGACTACTATATAAACACCTTGTAAACTAGAACATGAAGTACCCAAGATCAGGCCCTGTTCACAAAAAAACCCAAATAAATTACAAGGAGGAATAAAACAATTTTTCAGATTATTTCTTTGAAAAGAAAAAAATAAACTGTGTTCTGATGCATATACAACTCACTCATATATGATCTGGGAACTGGTTTAATTTCCAGGAGAGTGCTAGACCAACGCTGCTGAATCCTGTTACGTCTTCAAGTCTGGTCATAGTCACTAAAGTAAGAGCAGCACCATTTTGCTTACAATTTCCATATCCACATTCCAACATGATTCTGGGGTTTATAGAAATATTTTTGAGAGGTGGAATAAAGGTGATCACTAAGCTGATCTCCAGATTTAATGAGTTAGAATGTCTGCTAGTATTGGTGATTTTCAGAGTTCAGGATTATAAATTTGTTTCGTGGTAATAAAAATAATCTACTAGGGTGTGATGAATCTAGGAATAATCAATCTCAAAACTGCAATCTTTTCAGAAAGAACCATTTAGAAAACTCAGTCCATTTAAAAAGAACTTCTGATGCTTGCCAGTGAGGTGCATTGACAGGAACAAAAAAACAAAAAAAAAAAAATAAAAGGACAGTTTATTAACAATATTTCCAGCCAAAGTGCTGTCTTCTCATCCAAACCTATAACACTGGTAGGTGCAATAAAGCTCTTTCAATGAATGGATAGTCTGTGTGGCCCTTCATTGAGAATAAAATGCATTTAAGAAGAGGAATGAATGCCCATACAACACTTGTGGCCATATAAAAAAAAAAAAAAGTCATATAATTCCCCAGTCTAATTTATGTCAACTCACACTTGCACACCTCTTGTCAACGTGAGTGGAGCATTTACTTCAGCTGCCTGAAGGGAACATCAGGCCTTTGACTTTTTTCCTGAATGTACAAATTTTATCAGCTAGTTCTGTTAAACAGCAAATTGAATTGAGAATATGCGGATAACAGCTGTACTTGAGGGAGAGAATTAAAAAGGAATTCCTCAAGACAAATGGGCTTGGATAACTCTGAATGCTTCCTTCAAATAATCATTTTAAGGAGTTTTTGGAGAGATTTTATTTGGCATATCTCTTTTCTGAAAGCAATGATGAAGCCCTAAATAGCATGACTTCAGTACTGTGCAATGAAGTGGTGTAGGGTGTTAGATGGTAGAGGACAAAGAAAGCTTTCGCTCACTTTAACAAAAAAGCTTAAAGCAAAAGTGTTTAAGCAGTTTGAAAGACAGAAGTCTGCCACATTGCAAAATGCTGAGTATGTATCCCAAAAGTTAAATAGCTGTGAAACCTTTAATAATATGGACATTTTTGCTCTTGACAAGCACTGATGTGGTAACATGTAGCTCAACCTCTTTAGTGGTACGCTTACAAGCCTTGTGCAAGGAAGAAGCAGATGGAAAGAGTTTTAAAAGCTAGTTGGTTGAATCCAGCTGAAGTAGTAAGACACTTCAATTTAGCTGAGCTCTGCAGTTATAATGTCTTGCATCAGCTGTCCAATAGGTCACTGTGCATGGTTTTCTCTATTCTAGAGAAGTGCCCTGTGTTAATTTTTAGCTAGTCAATGTATGGGTCTAGATCTTCAAAGAAACTTCACTGTTGACCTGATTTTAGGTGTCTTGGTGAGAGTGTCAGTGTGTGTCCCACTGAGCCCAGCTCAGGGTACCCTCTCTCCTTCACTAGAAATGTGGGGATTTGGATTTCCCTGAGGGATGGAACTGATTCTCAATGGCTAAGCAACTGCTGAAGGAAAGGAGCACCATAGAAGTGTTGATGTGGAGCATGACAGAGCATCTGGCACCTCTTTTGTGAGTACAGGCCGATGTGGAGTCCTGGCTGTTCAGGGGCATAAGATGCCTCTCTACTGCTCCAACTGAGGTACCTTTGTGTTGGAGAGACAAGTCTTGCAGATATCCTCATAAACATTTCTCATGAGCTAGTTGAGATAACTCAGAACTCAAGGCCCTGGCTTCTCATTTTCACAAACCGGTGCTTGTTGTCCAGAGCAAGAAGAGCACAAGGTACTTCAGTCATGGCTGTGATTTCTCTAGGAAGATGGAGGCCATGTCCTATGTGGTTGAATGTGGGAGAGTTTATATTCCATGTCAGATCTAGTTCTTTGTCTAGAATAATTTTTTAGAATAATTTTAATTGCCACAATTTATTACTTGTGAGATATTCCCAGAGGCAATGTCTTTTATAAAAGGTGGGGGTTTTTTTAAACTACAGAAGACCTTCATTGCACAGATCTTATTTAGAGAATTCAGCCTACTCAGAGATGCATTTATTCTTAATTTATATTAAATATGCTATTTTTGTATAACATGCAGTTCATTTCTCCCCCAAATACACTTAAAAACATAAAGGCTGCTGGCCTCTGTAATATATGTCACGAAA
Organism: Merops nubicus; assembly: GCF_000691845.1. Classification (NCBI taxonomy): domain Eukaryota; kingdom Metazoa; phylum Chordata; class Aves; order Coraciiformes; family Meropidae; genus Merops; species Merops nubicus. Next base: position 3,256 of record NW_008586144.1, on the reverse strand, counting down.
GTCTTCTAAATATGTAGAGAGTCTATTACGTGCTGGGAGACAGTAGGAATCTCTTCATTCATAAAATCAGATATCACTGCACTGAGCAATGACTATTTAAAATTATTTTTGTACTTTATTAGTAGAAAGGAATAGTTTAATACACGACTTTAAAAGCAACAACATTTATGGACATGAAGTTGAAAAACCTTTTGGATGGAAAAGTGTATCTTGTTCTGCCAGAGAAAATGCTGACTGATGTCCCTCCCTGGGGATGCAGAGGGGTTTACAGAGCTCACACACTCACATGAGGAAGACCACAGCCCCAACAAGAGACTTTTTTCTTTCATCCCTGCAGATTTTCTTCCTTTAAAATGAATGTAACTGCAGATCACACTTCTCCCTAATGATGTCTTAGACCACGTATTAAAAACATGACATAATTTCTGCAAAATTTTAAAATGAGAATAACTGAGGTAGATGGGAGTCTCAATAAACTGTGACATGATACTGTGCAGGGATACCTTCACGTATCTGTTCTGCATCAGCATTATGGCTTCTGGTGGTGCAGGATACTTTCTGGATTTTAGTAAGAAAGGTATGGCTATAGGTGCTGTAATAAAATGACTGTTTTAATTAGCTAGAATAGAAAGAGGATTATAGACAGTGAGCAAACCTTATGTCCTTTCCGATGCTGGGGATCCTGCTTTCATGCAGGATTGGACAGATCCTGGCAATATTTTCCCACAGTACACTCTGCACACTCCACCAATAGGGACTTTTCTCCTTCATAGAATCACTATGGTTGCAAAGGACCTCTAGAATCATCAAGTATAACCACCATCCCAACATTTCTCTAACCACTGGATCATAGCCTCAAGTGCTACATCTACTCCTTTTTTGAACACCTCCAAAGATGGTGACTCCACCACCTCCCTAGGCAGCTCTTTCCAGTGTCCAAACATTCTCTCAGTGAAGAAATTCTTCCTAATATACAATCAAAACCTCCCCTGATGCAACTTGAGGCCATTTCCTCTCATCCTATCATCAGTAATTCGGGAGAAGAGGCCTACACCGCCCTCACTACAACCTCCTTTGAGGTAGTTGTAGAGAACAATAAGGTCACCTCTCATTCTCCTCTTCTCTAGTCTAAGCACCCCCAGTTCCCTCAGCTGGTCTCCATAAGGCATGTTTTCCAGCCCTCTCACCAGCCTCGTTGCCCTTCTCTGGACCCGCGCCAACACCTCAATGTCCTTATCCTGTGGTGCCCAAAACTGGACACAGTACTCAAGGTGCGGTCTCCCCAGTGCCAAGTACAGGGACACGATCACCTCCCTTCCTTGCACACAGTGGTACCTTTTATTGTTTGTAACAAACAAACCTATGTAGAATCATAGAACCACTATGGTTGGAAAGGACCTCCAGGATCATCAAGCCCAACCTTCCTCCCAGCATTCCCTAACCACTAGACCATACCCTCAAGTACTACATCTACTCATTTTTCTGAACATTTCCAAGGATGATGACTCCACCACCTCCCTGGGCAGCCTGTTCCAGTGCCTCTTCACTCTCTCAGTGAAGAATTTCTTCCCAATATCTTCTGATATACTGAGATATACCATTTTCTGACAGGTGTCTTTCATACCACCCACCAGTGTGGAGAACAGGATAGCATGGCATGTTCCAGCACATTCCCTTAGAATAGGTACTTATGCTAACTAACAGATCGGCTTCTCAGGCCCTAAGTACAAGGCCCAATAGAGCAGATACGGCTTGCTCAAGATCACTTGCTTCTTGAGTACAATGTCTTCCACAAGGTTCTTAATGTACTATCCCAGCATCTACCAGAAAATTACTTAAACAGAAGGGTAAAAATAATTCACAAAAATTCTTTTAGCTCACGTCACATAGGTTCTTCCAAGAGATACTTGAGAGGCATTTTAATGTCTCAGAGCTTAGGCCTACAGCATGACGAGGGATTGGTCAGAGGTCATGAAATGGTGTAGTGATTCTGCATCACTCAGATTTTTTTGTAGATTGGATATCTTCATAGAATCACAGAATTGTTTTGGTTTGAAGAGACCTCTCAGGTCATCAATTCCAATCATCAGCATAGCATTACTGGTTTACCACTAAACTATGTCCCTCAACACCATATCTTACATCTTTTAAATACCTCCAGGGATTTAAATACCTCCAGGGATGGTGACTCCACCACTTCCGTGCGCATTCAGTTCCAGTACTTTACAACCATTTCAGCAAAGAAAGTTTTTCTGTTGTCTAATATAAACCTCCTCAGTTTTTCTGTTGTCTAATATAAACCTCTTCTGGTGCAAACTGAGACCATTTCCTCTTGTTCTATCACTTTGCTGGCAAGAAGACACCTCATTGCAACCTCCTTTCAAGTAGTTGTAGACTGTGATAAGGTCTCCCTGAAGCTTCCTTTTCCCCAGGCTAAAGGGTCCCAGTCCCCTCAGAGACTCCTTGTAAGACTGGTGCTCTAGACTAAGCCACTAGCTTTGTTCTAGTCATGCTCCAGTCCTGCTGGTGGCACCAGCCTCAGACCAGGTGTTGATCTGATGGTTCTTCCTGCTTCTTCCCTCATTATTACTGACAGCTGGAGAAATATTTTACTTGTTACCCTTGTACTACCCAGGGGAGAGGCAGAACAGTTTGAAAGCCTGTGGGTAAGAATTAAGGGACATGCAACGGGGGGGTGAAACTGTTGCCGCAGTCTACTAAAGACCACCAAACCAAGAAGTAGATGTTGATGAGGCCTTCTACAGACAGCTGGAGGGAGCCTCTAGAACACCTTCCCTGGTACTCGCTGGGGGCCTCAGTCACCCTGATATTTGGTGGGAAGCCCACACAGCAAGGCAAGTTCAGTCAAAAAGGCTCTTGCAGTGCATTGATGATAACTTCTTAATGCAGGTAGTGGAGGAACCAACAAGAAGAGGTGCACTGCTGGACCTTGTCTTAACGAATAAAGGAGGACTGGTTGGGGACATTACGGTTGGGAACAAGCTTGGTGACAGTGACCGTGACATGGTGGAGCTTAGTATTTTACAAGGTGTTAAGTGGGATTATGACCCAGGACTTCCGCAGGGCTAACTTTGCACTCTTCACAGATCTACTTGTGGGAATCCCATGGGGTAAGACTCTGGACGGTAAAGGGGCCCAAGAAAGCTGGTCAGTTTTTAAATACCACTTCCTCCAAGACCAAGATAGGTGTGTTCACTTCAGTAAAAACTCAGGCAGATGAGCTAAGAGACCTGCA
>NW_008586143.1:82137-99492 GCF_000691845.1 Merops nubicus | reverse complement strand
AAGGATTCTATGGAGCCCAAAGTGATGTTTCCATCAATGCAAACAACAAAAGTTACACTCCACAGAGGCTTCCTTGCTTCCCACCCCATTGAATGGTGTTGCTCCACTTCCATGACAGTTAGACAACTCCTCAAGAGGAATTTAAGACTCCTTAAGTCTGCAACATGAAGTTGCAGACATTTTTCCAGGGAAAAAGAAGCAGGAATATGAATTTGTGGCATGTTGGTCAAGCTCTTGTGAGTGACTGACATGCAGGAGCAACCACAGCACCATCGTTGTGGTACAAATTTGCAGCCCAGCTTCTCCCCGGAGCTTGGCCAGCTCCTGGTGGTCTCAGGAGGGCAAGTCCACTGTAAAAACTTCACTTTTCTTTTAGAAAACAACTTTCAGGGCATTAATACTTCTCAGGCATTGTTGGTGATGGTGTGTTTGGGTTTTTTTCTAGTCCTAAGTGGTGTAGGCTGAACAAGTAGACACGGCTCCGAGTGGGAGGCAGTGATGAAGAGGAGGGGAGGGGGCCACATCTTCCTCTGCTCTTCAGCAAATCCATCTTTGTGCTAACGTGAATATAGTGATTAATAATAAGAGCAGCTTATGACTGTTTTGAAAAATTGCATTGCTAGAAAAAAAATGAACTTTCCCAAGTTGCTCCAAGGAAGATTGAAGAGAAGAAATATGCAGAGAACTGAATTTGAAACTCTTTACAACTCCAGTAATTAGGATGACTTGAGTATTTCAGTATGCTGTCCTTGTAGTACTTTACCTCCCTCTTCTGCTCTGCTAGAAAGAGTGGAATTTTCTCTCTTTGACTAAGAAAACTTAGAAATTTATAGATGATGAATAGGACATGCTCAATAGAAGGTGCCTGTGGGAAGAAAACTTGTTGTGTGCAGTGATATACTCACACTAAACCTCTTATTAATATTGCCATGGTGAAAAACACTTCCCAGATATCTTCAACTTGTTTTACATCATCTGAGAATTACAAAATTACAGACAAGGACCCTGTGCTGCTGTTTTAAAATGAGCTTTTACAGGGAAAGTTTTTACTCCTTTTTTTTCCACACACAAAAACTTTAAACGGGGGAACGCTCAAAACTCCAGAGCCAAAAAAAAAAACCCCTGCCTGACAAATGATGTCTTAATGTCTGATCAAGTTCAAGGCATTCATGGGCTCATGCAGCATAATTTCTGCTTTCTGGAAAAAACAATGGAGCTCATTTAGAAATTGGAATTCCCTGGAGAACGCCACAGGAGTGCAGACTATTAATTACCCTGTTCTATTGTTATCTTTTGTTCAGAACAATAGTGCTCTTGAGGTCCCGGGGAATCTCTCCCGTGCAAGGTGTCGGGTTTTGATTAAGCATCATTTCATCCAGCTCATTAACAATGCATCTTCAAATGAGCTTTTGATTGAACATTTTTATTGGGCATTTAATATAATTGATGGTTTCTGTTGAAATTTCGCACGCAACATTTGCCAAGCTGGTTCTTGCATATTTTTCATTAAACAATGGTGTTTTACATTTTTTTGAAAGGTTCTATTTTTTAAGTAGAGGAGGAGATTATATAAAAATTGATTATGAATGCAGTATATCATGAAAATAGCCCTCCTGGCTATATTTTATTCCAGTGGAACTACAGCAGGCCTATGTGCGAGTGTTCTCATTTTGGACTGCCAGTCTCAAAGCCCATATTTAAGCTGAGTTTTCCTACCTTTAATAAATCTGTCTGCTTTTATAAGAAGTTAAACCCTAAAATGAATCAATTCCCTTCATTAAATTTCATCAGAAATCAAACATTTTAGCAAATACAAAAGAGCAACACACAGAGAGGATGTTTTGTCACACATCAGCCATATAAAGGTTGTAAATACTCTCAGGAGTAGTGGCCACCAGTCCTGTTGAACAACTAAATGCAAATACAGGGGAAATTATCTTTTAAATATTTACTGGCAATGTTTTTTTTGGCCTCTAGCAGTCTGGAGGACACTGAAATCTGAGGAGTCTGGACAGCGAGTGGTTGGACAACACAACTCTGTGTCTTCCTTTGTAGAACAAACCACACACTGAATGCTGAGGAGGTTTTAGCTGAGCTAAGATGGGAATCCTGATGGAAAAATTTGGACATTTTCCTTTTTTAATCTCAGGAAGTGTCATCATTGTCAGTTTGGAAGAAGATTAAAAAAGAAAAAATTTGGTATCACTAAAATGTCACGTTGGGGAGGTGCCATTGGTGGGATTTGAGACAGTTCAGACAAAATCTTCCATAGTTTTGGTCTTTTACTTTGACCCTTGAATCTGTGGCTGTCATTGGGATGGGAATATTAAAATATCCAGTCCTCTGTTTCCTTGACCTACTAAGAATGAGAAACACCAAGATTTTTTTCAGGAAGTCCTGCTATAAATATTTCCAACTTAATGGGGCGTATCCCAGAGGTTCAGATCGTTTGGGATTTGGATGCCTGTCCAAACCAAACCAGAAATCCTTTTAAGAGAAATGGATGGGCACCAGCCACAGCATTTGGATTAATGTTCCTGCTGGAAAGGAGGAACATTAAAGTAAAGGGGATTTGAAGCTGAAGGGTCCTACTGCACTTGTCTCAAGGAAAGGGTCAGCTGTAATGTTTGGAGATGGAACTCTTGCTTTATTTCAAATGGAGACTGCATTTCTCATCCTCAATTTAGGATGGAGGTCTATAGGAGGCTCTGATGCTATGGATGCCTCCCATCAGAAACAACCATAACTAAGAACTCATCATTTCTAGGGCAACCTCTGTTTGCTTTTGTATTTTTGGTTAGAGTAATAGCATTCTGTGACTGCTTACATGGTGGTCTTAAACTTGGTGACCCAAACTGTGCTACTCAACCAACCTGGTTAAATTCCTGAGAATTCTCCAGAAAAATGACCTTTCTTGTACTGACTGGCAGCCAGATCTTGGAGTCAACTCCCTTTCCTAGCTCTTCAATCCTAAAAGTGTCACTGAAAACACTGAAAACACATTCCCTTTGTGATTCTTCTTTTCTATTGGTAATACTTTTAATACCACTGTAATGGACAGAGCTGTGGAAATATGTACCCTTATTCCAGGGCTTTAGTGCTGTGTACTTGACAGCACTTTATATTTCAATTTTCTTCTAATTAATAGCACAGTCAGCTTTCCCTCTTCTTCCCAGATGATTCACTGCATTAAAGAAGAGATGAAATCACTTTAAAAATAAGAAAACACAACTCTGTGCAATGCACTATATTTCAAGCTGACAGTGCCTTTTTTTTCCCCCCTTCCTCAGCCTTCCATGAATAGATCCAAGAGATACATATATTCTGTGTAACTCTGCCTGCTTTTCTGTCTCTAATCTATCATAAATCTACCTTTTATTTCCCACTCCATTCACAGCCCTGCTCACAATAGTCCATTTGTCATTCCACCCATAAACACTCTGCCTTGGGTCTTGGAGACACTTCCTTCACCTGCACATTTTTCCCTCAGTGGTGACCTTGTCTGTGAGTCAAGCATTACTTTAATCCCATTAAAATAAGCTTATTTAGCTGTTTTTAATGAAGATGCCAAGATAACATTCCATAACTGAGCAGTGGCATCACCTTATTTTGTAACCTTTGCCTCTAAGTTTGCCTGTTCCCTTTACCCTACATGTCTACACTTAAATTTTTGACACCTCAGGACAGGGACAACATTTTATCATGTTATTTAAAGTGATTGGCATAATTTTAGCACACTAAATACAATAATAGTCAATCAGTGCTCACACTCACATTACTTGCAACGTCAGCAAATTGCTGTGTTTAAAAGTGGCTGTGTCTTACACAGAAACAAATTAAACTGGCAGGTTCCCCTGACTAGAAAGCACCTCGGTGACCAACACCCTCCTGTGTCATCTGGGTGTGCCTGTGTGTTTGTAAAGCCCTGAAAAACCCAAGGTAAGTCAAAAAACAAAGTAGCTCAAGAAAAACAGCTCAACCTCACATTGCAGGGGCCTGAAGAATGCAAGGCTAGAAGCAAAGTTAGTACTGAGGTTTTGTTTCTTTTTTTCTTTAAAGGGATACAAATGAAACAGGGGGGAAAAAAAAAGTGATATTTGGTATTCCTCATTTCAGCAAGAGAAAACTGAGGCAGAGGAATTAGAGGCTGGTCAGAGGTGGTTAAAGTCTCTACCAGGCTGGCAGGCAAATGTGTCTGTATTTTCTCCCCCATTTTCTGCTTTCTGGGAGATGGAAAAAAAAGGCTTCACAAAACTGCTTGGAATAAAGAGATGAAGAGGTGATGGGATGCAGCAAACATTTTGGGTCTATTCGTGTGGATTTGCTTTCATCCTTCCCTAAGTGGTGTGTGTGTAGAACGTGCTTCTGTCACCCCTCTAAGGGAAAGAACAAAGGGATGGGGCTGGAAGAATTTTCTCTGTGTTCTTTCCAGAATAAAGTTTGTTTTTTCCCTGTTTGACCTTCAACTCCCAGAAGGCCCTGCTTTGATTTACTCCCATAATAAAGTGATCGATTAATGTTAAAGGCAGACTTTATGAGGCCTGTCCTCAAATGGTGTTGGAGCCTGCCATAGAGAGGATGTTATACTGCCAGACTCTGGAAAAAGGTCACATGAAGGGAATCAAAGACAAGATAAATGATGGTTTACATATCACAAAGAGCTCCCTGTAGCACAGACAGGGAATGTGGAACAGAATGTCTCCCAGGACTCGGTGCAGATGGTATATAGTAAATATAGTCTGAACGCTCTCCCTAGGATTTATTATTCTTGCTGTTGTGGTTGTTTTGGGGTTTTTAGTTTTGGATAAAACTGCTCTGGAAGTGTGTGACACACATGGAAAGCCACGGTTAAAAGCTAGCAAGTGAAGAGGGCTGATAAGCTCATCTTAATTTATTGGTGTTAAGATGAGGAGCTTGCTCTCGAGCTTGATTTCTTATGATTTTCTGTTCTTGGTTAAAAATCATAGTTTGTTTTTGTTTTCTAGCTAGACTTCACTGCAGGCATTTTTCCTTGAAAGACAGGCAAAGAGAGAAAGCAAATTAAGAATAAATCCAAATCTTCAGCCTCTGTCTGTATCCCTACGTCCTAAAGGAGAATTTAGGATATCAAATGGAACAGCAAACTTCTCTTTGTTTTTCCTCCACATTTTGATGGGAAACTGTTTATTCTTGTTCCCTTTTCCTGATAGGCAGAGATATTTCTTATTTACCTGGATGTCAAAGGCAAAGCTGGTTAATTTTGAAGAACAGGGCAGGAACCTGAGCTTTGGTCATAGTAGGACTGGCCAGGTCATGGCATAAAGATCCAGCTCTTGTGGGAAAGCACATTTTTTCCTAGCAAATCTCAGGCCAGATGCTCACATTTTCAGCAGCACCCTGACTGGGAAGGCTTGTCAGGTGCTGGGGGAAACCTCAGCTCTCAGTCAGAGGCAGGGAGGGAGGCAGAGTGGAGAGCAGGCAAGGAAAGGAGGTGTTCCCTCAGGGCTTGGGAGCTGCAGGCTCAAAGCCTTGCTCTGCACCAGATCCAGCAGGCTGCAACTAGGCTGCTTATCAGATCCTGCCACCTTAATGGCCAGATTTCTGGTCATCAAGGTCAAGCTGGGTTGAAGGACAAGGCCCAACACCCATCCTGGGTGGCCAGCCTGACTCTCCTTCTAGCTTAAATCAAACAGGTCCATAGCTAGCTTGCTGTCTCCTGCAGAGCAGCTGCTCTGTGTCTGGTCTTTTAGCTTACAAAACCAAAACAGTGCCTATAATGCCAGTTTATAGTTGGTATCACAACCAGTGAAAATGCTGAAAACCCCACAGCACAGTTGAAAGCCCATCAGCAGTGGTACCCATCCAATCCAGCAAGGATGCAATGACTCCTTTTTGGTGTTCAAGGGTGGGATTCAGGCACCAAAATGCTGTGGAGGACCTGCCCTGAGCACCTTCTGCCTAGAAGCACATCATAGCAAGGCAGATAGTGAAAAATAATTCCCCAAATGGTCACTTCACTTCCTTGGCTGCTCTGATTGTGCAAGCCCGTGGTAAAACTTGTCATGGTAGAAGGAAACCATCTGAGTAAGAAGCTTATTATTAAGAGCTTATAATTTATAGGACTTTTCACGTGGCTGTGATGTGGTAAGACCTGGTCTGGCAACTGCATTTGTATTTCCAGTTGTGTGGTATCCTTGGGAGGGGAGAAAGGCAAATGGGGAAGGCTCATCTCCAAATAGATGGAGTTAAACAATCAATGCAAGGCACAGACTGCTGCAGCCTGCTTTGAAAAATATTTGGCAAAAGGCACATAACGACTTTTTCAGGCTTCTAATATTTCCTTTTTATTATTTAGAGGATAAAAAGGGTTTAGAGAAAAAAATGAGGTCCCTTAACGTTCTAATCACTTATAAATATTACAGTTAAGAAATGAAATTGTAGAATAAACTAATGAAAAGAATCCTGTCACTTATTAAATCCACTCTTTGCCAGTGCAGGGGTGTTGGGTGTGTTTTTAGTAGCACTTCCACTCAGTCAAGCTTTAAAGCTGACTTGAAATATTCTTTTTAAATCCAAGGTTCCCTTCCGCTGCCATCTCAGCCTTCTAGAGTTCCAACCACTTAATATTCTGCTTGGCCCCTGGGAAGAGATGAGGATATTAAGGATCCAACTACAAACCACATTTCTCTCTGCATTCAGTCTAACCCGACCAGACACTCCAGTTGGCAGACACCAGATGGTTGACTGGAGTCTCTAGTCAGTCAATTGCTGAAGCCTTCAGGACAAAACAGCACCAGGGAGAGAGATTTGATATGATTCATGAATCACTGCTGGGACCACAGCAGATAACATCAAGCAGGAAGTCATCCAGGTCACCTTCTCGAAGCTCCTTCTGGTACCAAGTGCCCACAGAGGGAGGAGGAGATGGGTGTTGGAGAGGAAACGATGATGGATGGTGTTGGGGTGAAGTTGGGTGTAGTTGGGGTTGCTGAGCATCTTCAGGCAGCGTTTTGAGAGGACTGACTACACAAGTACATGGGCTTTTCAGAGCCAAAAAAAAAGGCAAATCTTGTTGAGGTGGAAAAGAGGGAAAATGAATGGTTTTGCTGAATTTCAATGATCAAGCAAGCGCTTCTAACGAACCAAGTATCAGATGGCTCTTCAGGAATAGAAAATGAGAGAAATGAAAATGTCCCCATTAAAGCTAGGTGGTTATTATTAAAAAATCTTGAGCAGTCATTCAGATTCTCAAGTGAATTTCCTGCAGCTGTACCCACATCAGTTCTTCCACTTTTCATCAACTCGTGAGTAACTGATTTTTTTTCATCACTCCAGAGTTTTCATGAAGTGGAGCAAGTGTTGGGTTTGCAGGCTCCAGAGCCTTGCAAGCTTCCACCAGAAAACATGTATTTGTTTGAGCAGCAACTTGTACAAACAGATGGAAAAGCTTTCTAAAAACCTCAGTTAGAACTTAAAGCAGATCTCAGTGGGTATTATATGACCCAGAGGAGACTCTGACTTCAGCTTTTGTATCTAGAAATCTACTGGTACACAATTTTTTTTAATCATTTGGACAAAAGAAAACTACATTTATATTACAAACATTGCCAAGAAATCCATAATAAAATTTTGCTTATGTTTAACAATTGAGACAAGGTTTTTAAATCTCAATTTTTTATTTTTTTAAAAAAAGAAGCTACTTTTGAGACACAAAATTTGTTACATTCAAACTTGTTCTGCTTAGATGGATAAATGAACTCTGGAATTAAGGAGAACATAAAATGATCACTCTATAGAAGTGAAAGTTGGAAGTTAAGTAGACTTCTAATGCTTTTGTGTTTTCTTTTTCTCTAATTTCTGTGTTTCCTCTGCATGGTTGTGCTGCTTTTTGGCAGTTCATGGGGTTTTGACTGTTTAAAAGGCAAATACCTGAGGAAAGATCCTCTCAAACCTTCCAGCCTTTGTGATATTTATTGGCCTTATTGAAGGGATGCAGCAAGTGAAGGGGAATTTCCTGACAGTGAGAAAATCTTCCTTAATCCATTTGCAATGTGTTGGTCTAGTCAAGTCAACTACAACCCTCCAAAAATTGACTTGGCTTTTGTTTTTTTCACTCACATGGTGTTGAGTGGTTGGATCCATCCTTAAATTTCAATCACATTGTGCTTTACTTGTGCTAGAGATAGTTTAGAGGAGAAAGGAGGAGGATTTCTTTACTTTTCTGTACCTTGTTCTATCTTTGTAGAGTTGAATATGTTTCCTGCAAAGTGTGCAAATGTGTCTTTTTGCAGTTACTCTTTGACATTTTCAAAGATCATTCCCTCTTCCAATGTCTAACTTGACAGTCAATCAAGCCCAGAGTAACAAGAAGAGAAAGAGAAGATCAGGGAATAAAGACAGAAAAGGAATCCAGGAAAAAAAATAAGAAATCCAAAGAAAAAAATGGAGAAAGGTGAAACAGGAAAGTATTTGGAAATTTATAAACTTTTGTTAGCCAAAAGAGATGGAGAAAGGTGAAACAGGAAAGTATTTTGAAATAAATTTTTAAACTATTGTTAGCCAAAAGGAAAAAAAGGTACTTTATAGCAGCTCTCTTGCTCTTCCCCATCGTTGTCTATCTCCAGCTCCTTTATAGCAGCTCTCTTGCTCTTCCCCATCATTGTTTATCTATCTCCAGCTCCTTTTTATTGCTGTGGCTCAGATTTTGGAGCTTTTTGGCCCACAGGCTTTCCTTGCCTTTTTCTAATGCCTAGTGATTGGTAAAATGAGTTCAAGATGTACATGTTCCACACAAAACATGGCTAAAACCAGCCACGGTGTGACAATGCACATGAAGCACCAGAAACCTTCAGGAACTGTCTGCTGATCCTTCTCTCAGCTTCCCCATGGAGACTTTGCCATGGTTACTTGCTCCTTGCAGGTGGCATCAAGCTCCCTTGCTCTGCAGTCTCTCTGGAGTCAAGGAGATGTGAATCCAAGAGCAGAAGTTGGCCTTTAAGATGCACTTCCATGTAGCATATGTTACTATATTGTATACCAGGAGATGTAACCGAGAAGCACCACGGTATTTACAGCATGCTAAAATTTAACTCCTGCTGTAGCCTTCTGAAACCACATCTCAAAGGCTTTACCCATGAATTCCTTTATCTCCTGTGAGGTAGGACTTGTGTTGCTGAGGAAAGAATGATGCAACACGGATAAAGGATTCAGGATCTGGCTCCACGCCCACTGAGATAGTTCAGTGGTGACTAATTCCCTTAATGAGTGGGGCAGGGGACATAACATTGACTAGATGAGGGCTATTGATCTATTTTTTTTAATTATTATTTCTGGTAACAATGTCAAGGAACAGCATATCATTTTAAGAGGCATTTAGCAAGAGAACATGAGCTTTCTTTCTGACTCACAGAGGGATGGAGTTGAAGGTGATGTGGTGGGCATGGGAGACTGCTGGAAACATGCATGGGTCCATGGAGCCTTAAAAAATACTAAAAGCAGGAAAATGGAGAACTTAGAGTACACTTGGTAATATCCTACTGGGTCAAGTGTCACTGTTGTTCCTCAGCCTGACTATTCTTTCATGATGGTCCCAAAATATTGAGAACAATCTTCACCATCCAGAAAAGATGGGAGAGTCTGCTCCCAACCTGGTTGGGTGTATATCCAGGTGAGTGATGTCACCCACATGCCCATGTCCAAACATCCCTCTGCCCACAGTGCAATTTGGCAGCAAGGAGATGGTTGGGAATAACTTGGCAACACTTGTAGGTGTTGTGACTCTGGCTCTTTGCTCAAGGGCAAGGACAGGGGAGGGGATGCTGGATACAAACCAGCGGGAGAAATCATGTCCAAAAAGTTCAGAAGATGAAAGCAGTGACAGTAAATAAGTCTGAAATTATTTTAGGTTTACATACTTTAAGTCCTCGGTGACTGAAAACAGAGCCAAGAATTGCTTCAGCAATATTCCTTCATAAATCTGCATAATAATCTCTCAGAGGGGCTTTGGGGAAATTACAAGTATTCATTTACTAAATTGGGTTCAGTGTCTGTATCAGACGCCGTATGAATATTCAGTGCCATGAATTCATCCAAAGGAGATTGAAGTGGGCATGGGCCACAAGCTATCTCAAAGGATAACCCGGGCAGGGAGGGTTTTCTCTTAAAAAAGTAAAATATTACTTCCACTAGAACATATTAAAGAAAAATTGAGCAGCTTTGGCCCTAAAAGTGTCAATAATTCACACAGGGTGTTTTGTTTTTCTTGTGCATTTCCTGAGCTTTGCAGCTCTGAATTCAGCAGCGAATCTTTTCTTGCTAGGAAGGGACCACAAACATAATGCAAAGGATTTATGAGTGATTTATCAAATGATACAATGATAACTGCCAGCCAGATGCAAGAAAACATTTTGACTGGGAGGCTGATAATACAAACCCTGAATATAAAACGCAGCGACCTTCATACACAACATTGAGTGGTCTGAGGTGACTGAGAAAACTTTCCAGAGAGTCAAGGATTGTGCTGTGAGCTGCAACAAATTGTAATCCTGCAGAATTCTCCAGAGTTTTGTACATTGTGAACAAAAAAAACCAAATAAATTTTAAAAAAAGGATGGATTTTATCTTATATGAGTGTGAAAGGTGTTGGATGCATCTTAACCATACTCTGAACATTTCTCCATCACCATGGTATTCAATCTTGGTCTGATGTTGTTGGGCTAAGTCAAGCCACCAGTTTTTTCCTCCCAAGGTTTCCAGTATGAACAGAAGATGTTCATAAAACATAAGATTCCATAAGAACATAAGAGTCCATAAAAAAAAACCCAAGAGAAGTAACTCAGAACTTGGAGATTTCAAACCTATCTGTGGGGAATTGAGAGAGACCCAAGAAGTCACTCATGCTGCAGAGGAGAAGGTGGTGCACTTCAAAGGCAAATGTTCAGGGGGTGGTTTCTGTCGGCCAAATGGCAGCCAGAGAAATGCAGAACAGAATGGTAACTATGAGAAACTGCTCCAGTGGAGAGTTTCTCAACTTCTTATGTCAAATGACAGAGGAGTTTCAGCCTGTCTTCACAGGAGACATCATTATCTGGGGTAGTGTTTTTGGCAGTGATCATTGCAGACAGGTCAGTAGACTGTCTGGGCATTTTTTTCCCCTTCTTTCTAAGTTTTCTTTGTTTTCCCATCTCACATGAGGTGGTTTCAGTTATTATTTGTATTTTTCCCATTGTTTAGAGATGAATTCAGTGTTTAGTTCACAAATCTCCAGCACTTCTAGGGCTGTTCTGAGGTAAAAATCTGTGATTTATACTGAATCTGTACCACTCTCCCTTGGCTTTTATACTAGTTATTCTTAGCTCTTATCCATGATATAATCTAATTCTTCACCCAAGTTCTAATACTGAGACCAAATGGAGAGGTGTTTAGAGGGAGTTTGTGCTTCATTATCACAGAGCAATTAATCTTTATATCGCTTGCTCTGGGGGTGAATGAAGGGTTCAGATGCCATGAGTGCCAGTCCTGGCACCTCTTCTAGTGATTAATTCATTTATATAAAGTCAAGGTATAGACATAGTGTGTTCCTGATCTTTTTTTATCCTAGCAGAATGGAAAAAAATATCACAAGGGTTAAATTCCAGGTGAATGAAAAAGAAAAAGGAAGTTGGTCCAAACTAAAACAGAAAAAAATGCACATAAAGGCCCCAAGGCCCTCTATGGTCATTAGGGAATTAGTGGATCCAACAAAATTAGTTTCTGAGAAGTCTAGGGAGAGTTCTAGGAAGAGATGGGAAGAGGAACTGAGAAGCACCATCAGCCCAGGGTTGTGATGCTGCACTCTTCAGTGGGACAACAGGGCACTGAAGAACACTCACTGCTTCATGGCTTCCTGCAGAGAATGATATTGAGCCACTATCTCCAGAGCTTCACAGATTAAGTAGTCACAAGGGGAAAACATTCATTAGGAAAGAAAATTCACAGGGATGATTTTTCTCCAAAGTTTTGATGTCTGAGTGACGTCGTGTTGTGCTTGTCTGTCACTGTGCAAGGTCAGGAGGGTCCCTTGGATCCAGTTGGTTTGTAAGGCAGCTAAACTTCTTCCAGATGGAAATTTCAGCATCCAGGAGCTGTTTCAAAGAGGGACCTATCTGCTACCTTCAGGTTTTCCCATCTCTCCTCTCCCTCCCCCTCTTTATTTTTGGTCTTTTGGTAGATAGTGACTTAAAAACGCAGCCCAGGAAACTGATGGCAAACTTTTTCTCCAGTTTTTTGTTTTAGCTGTAATTTGAAAAGGTTTCAAGTTTTTAGGGTCTTTCACCTGAACATCCTTTTTTTTGGTGGTTACATTTGCCAGTTTAGGAATCAGAAAACCTTGACCAACAGAGCTCCTTTGCACTGGTTGCCCTCCATTCATATATAAATTCATGGTCTTTCGTCGAAGCAGCTCATGCCATCTTGCCATAATGTATAAAACGTGCTCTTGCATTCAACAAGCAGAAAGCATAATAATAATTTAGAGTCTACATTGTTACCCTGCTCTGTTGCTTAGCGAGGGCATTGATTATGCTCAAGAGAAGTTTGAGGAACAGCTTTCTTTAGTCTCAAATTTGCGACAGTTCCCCTTCGAGTTGGCAGTACATTAATGGAAATGGAAACTTGCCTCATTCTAAATGTCAGAATAATAGAGCACCAAAAACAATTCAGTCATGTCTTTCAAACCACGCACATATGGTTCAGCACCAAATGTCACTATTCTTCCCCACTTCCTTTCCATTTGTCACTCTCTCTGTTGATTATCGTTGTTTGGGTTAAAACTTTCCCGAACGCTCGGTGCAAAACCCACCTTGAGATACTCAGGGCATGTTCTAGACTTGGTAAATACCTAAAATAGTCTTCTCAAATGCAACATGTTGGAGATGCTGGGTGGTGTTACTGCTTATATACTCCAGAAAAGTTCAACCTGACCTGGAACTGTTTTTGAGAATGTTTCCATCACCTTGCTGACTTCTTCAGGACAACTTATGGCAGTGATATGAACTGGAATGGAAGAAATTACACTGCTCATTTTCTCTTGCTAAATGCATCTGTGAAATAGTCAGTACTCAACCATAAAATCAGCTTTTTGGAAGTGTTTTTCTCTGTCATGAATGGTAAGACATTGAATACCTCAATAACATTTTTCTTTAAGCGTGTACATTCCTATGTTCTCCTCTCTCCTAAAATAATGTCCACTTATGGCTTAAAAATGGTAACACAGCTTCTTATTATTTTACCTTTTATGATACTTTTCATATGCTGATTTTCATCCAGATTTTTCAGATAGAGACACTTCCTGCCCTAAAAGATTTCAGTCTTGTGGCAGATGTAAAGTAACAGCTAAGAGAGGCAAGAAGTGTGGGAAGAAGAGAAGAAAATGGACAAAGCAGAGTTATAAACATGACAAGCGAAAAATATCTGAAGGGATTGATAAATCCTCAAAAATAGGATATTCCAGAGCTGCAAAATGCACCAACGCTGTGTTGTGTCTACCAAGCAGTCCAGAGGATTGTTTGAGTCAGGAATTCTCTAATTAATCAGCCTGAACCCCCTTTCCATCTCTTTATTTCAATATGAAGAACTTGGTGTAACTAAGTCAGGCCATTGTTCTCAAAATGAAACGTGGAAAGCAAGATTTTGGAAATATTTTAGTCCTATATTCATGCTGACACAGCTGCTTGAACAGAGGTTTTGTGTATGATCTAATAATGTTAACCCATTATTCCAAATGTGAATTTCTTCTGTGGAAAACATTCGTGAGAAACTCATTTCCCAACCAGCATTTTTAGTGAGCTGAAGTGTTTTGATTTGTTCCTTTGTGTCAAAAAATAACAGAAGTGTAAATAAAATTTAGAACACAGAACTTCTTAGTTTTCAGTAGATGAGCATCCATTTAAAACCTGAGACTCTCTGCAATAAGGCCTTAAATATAATTTTCAGACATCCAAAGAACCCTTTCCTTTAGCAATACAAAAACCTGTAGCAGAAATACAGTTGAAATTCATGTTAAGCTGCTTAAAATTCACTTGGAGGTTTATTTTATGTTCTGGTGAGAAGGATTGTCAAGAACTACAGTGGCTTTTAAACAAAACATCTTCCATTTCTGTAGGAAATAAATATCTGTTGTACTTCAAAAAATACTTAACAAAGATGTTTCGGGCTACTGTATAGCAGCACTTATTGCTGTGTAAATTAAAATAACTAATCAATTATATACAGAACTAATTTTATTACCAAATGGATAGAGGAGGTACGAAAAGCCCTAATTAAAAGCATTGTCTGCTCTGCTTTACACTAATGATTCTCTAAGAACCAATGTTACTTGTGAATTAGCTTAATCACAAAGGAATTAAAGAGAACAAAATTATTTGTATGAAAATAGTCTTCTAAATGCAGGGAGACTAGACAGAATAAAGCTCCCAGAGTCATTTCTTTATCTGATCAACTGGCTTGTCTAATCCATTTTGCTGTGGATAGTTGGCCTGACATGACTTCAGATTAGTTTAATAGGGATTAAAGTGGCACGAAGTGTATAAATCTATGAAATTACAAGTGCAAACATGTTTAAGAATCCATTTATCTTTGAGGGCAGAAGGAGAGGAGAAAGTTCAAAGCAAAATCTGGATACATTGGTAAACAGTTCCATGGGAAATTTGGAAAACAACTAAAACCCACGCAATTAAAGTGGCAAATCTTGATGACTTTATTTGGTTTCTCTGCACAAAATCAATTACTAAAGTTTAAACGAGAAAGATCCCAAGATCTGGAGCTTGGAAAACTGATGTGGGAGTTCTTAGGTAAACCTACAAGTCCTGCTGATTACTGCCCAAATAAAGCAGCCCTCTGGCATTCAGCTTTGTGAGCTGGCATCATCAGCACATAATGTCTTTGGAGCTAGAGCTGCCAAGAGAAAGGGATCAGAGGCAGCCAAATTATGATATCACACCAATAAAACCTCATCGTAGTGACATACATAAAACACTCTGCAAATTGCTTTTTGTAACTTTTAATTTATTAAGAGCTTTTGAACTCTGTTTTCGTTCTGTGACATGTTTTCATTTACCTCTCATATCCTTCATTAATTTGTTTCCTGTTGGAGAAATAATACCACATTTTTGGCAGTTTGAAACTGCTGAAAAAAAAAATATATCATACCCTACATGAAGTGGCTTGCCAGAGAATCAGGAGTGTGTGGTATTTGGTATTCCTGGGCTGGATTACAGTGAATTATTTGGCTATTCAGTTTGCCTGGTATCAAGGTTGAGTCATGACAGCTGCCTGTCATGCTGCTCTTTGCTTATTCCTAAGCCCAAATTCAGAATAGCTTCTGCAGCTGATCTCTGGGGCCTTGGAGAAGTTGGAGATGCTGGATTTGTGCTCTGGAAGGTGGTGTGTCCTATTTCTGGGGTGGCTTGCTGTGTTAAAACAGATCAGACAGATCCCAGGTCCTGCTGGTTCCAGGGATGATAAGGAGGTGCCATCACCAGACCATGCTCAAGGTTCAAGCTCTGGCATCCTGCTCCTTCCCAGTTGCTGTCTTTCTCTGCCAAAAGTCCATCATCATGGCTCTGGGAATGGGACCAAAGGCATAAATGGGCAGAGTAAAGGATTAAAATAACTCAGTATCACATCATGTAGTGCTGACCCCTTGGGTGTCCATCCATAAATCCATTCAAGAAACACTTATGCTTCTCCTACAGCCTGCTGGGCACATTTTTTTCCAGTCAGCCCTGCACAAACAACTGTTCAGCCCTGAGCTGCAAGGTTTCAAAGCTTTAGGTCTGTACCTTTGAAGAGCAAAGCAGTTAGATCTTGTTACAGGTAACTATTGAAAATATATGGTACATATGGAACCCTACAGATATTATACCCCTTTCTCTTTGCTAATCCCAATCCCTTTGTGTTACCTGTGATCTAAGGCAGAAAATGTCTCTCAGGATTTTCAAGGAAGTGAAACAACAAAGAAATGAAGTTAAAAGTAAGGAAATCAGTTCCAAAGAGAGCTGAAATGTCCTTTTCTTTCCAATCTGCTGTGTAGAACGTTGGTCAAGAAGGGAGTTATGATACCTCTGAGGATGACCTTTGAAGGCCAGGTTCAGGTGATGCTGAGATTTCTCACCAGCTCCTGAGTTAAACCTCAAGGGAGGGGGAGGGAGTGCTTGAATTGAGGGACACTGAATCCAAAGTGGCTTTTGGAATGCCTTGATGGGAAAGGCTTTTTCACACGTGGGGAAGATTTCCCACAGTTCACGTGTCAGACGGGGAGGGAAGATCTTCCAAACGCAACAGGGGGCCAAAGGTTTTGTGATGAAAACTGGGGCAGAGAAGAAAAAGCTTATTTTTGTTTCCTTCTGAGATAGGACTGGGTTTTGACATGAAAAAATATCATCTTCCTGCTGTGTGGGAAGCTCATACTGTGCTGACAAAGAATAGTGAGTGTCTAGCTGCTAGCTCACATAGATTTTTAAAAGCTGGGTATTTGGAATTAAGAAAGTCAAACCCTGGAGCAAAGAAATTAATGAAGACTCAACACTCTGTGATGCTCTACAGAGGAAAGCAAGCTGGAGAGTGATTTCCCTGCACTCAAGGGTGACCCTGGAGAACTCTGGGGTTTGTGCTATTTGCCATGGTGGGATCTATCCTGGGATGTGCTGAACACCAGCTGAAATCCAGCTATGGCAGGAGTCACTAGAGGGTACTGTAATACACAGTTTTATTGCTTGTGCATGAGTGACATTCATTCTTCCTGTCAAAACCAAGGCTAGTCATCTAATTTTGGGTGGGAGAAGATGATGTAAATAGAAATAATTTTATTTTGGTCTGTCTTCAACTCTCTGGCCAGCCTCACTTGCCTGGGTCTCGGGCTACTGGAACAGCACAATGCCTGCACGTTATTCACCACATCTTCAGTGAAGGACCAACGTAGTCATGGGAAGGGAAACTAGAAGAAAACATTTTCCCTAACAGTAGTTCAGCCTCGAAATAAAAACCAGCTTGCAGTGCAGTGAAAGCTACTCCCCAAAAGCACACGTGATCTCCTGCAGATCAGCCCTGCTGTGGTGTGGGAGTTCAGGGATGTGATTTACAGCCTAGGTGCACCCCCAAGAGTCAGACCCCGAGGCAGTAGGTCACTTCCCCAGGAATAACTTGACTAACTTTGATGCCAAGGACCTTTTTTTATTTGCCCAGCCAGCCTGGGGTGCAGAGAAGGTATTTGGGGTGCTGGGCAGTGCCATTGAGAGCTGAGGCTGAACCTTGTGTGGATGTCTCAGATCCCTCCTTATCTCTGTGGGCATTGCTAGAGGTTCTAGGAGCAGGGCTGGAAAAAAGACATCACCCAATCCC
>NW_008586143.1:7344-82106 GCF_000691845.1 Merops nubicus | reverse complement strand
CTCTTTCCTCCTAATCTTCCAGTAAGGAGGAGATTTCCACACAGCTCCTGGGAGGCTCTTATTGCTGGTGGTTAGTTGTACTGCATGAATAGATTTGAGTGTCTTTCATATACCTATAGGTCTCTACATGTATTCCATCACCTTTAAATCTGCATTTGGTGGATTAGTTATAATTCTGCTGTCAGAATGAAGGATAAAATGTCATTGTGTTGATGTTTAGGGGCTGAGATACTCTCTTCCAGGTATGGAGAACCAATTCATGTTTGTGATGATTAACTCAGCCTAGATCAGCTGAACTTGCCACATCCAACTGCCATGATATATGTACCTGCAGAAAACAAATATATATGTAGTAATTTTTTACTAAATAGTGAGTACTTTGTAGTCATAATATGTTTGTTCTGATTATTCATTATCTGTGCTGTGTGAATGATCCCTGAAGTCCTATGGTTCTCTAATCTTAACATGATAAGCAAAATAGATATAGAAGTAAACACATTTCTAATCTTTACATTATTATATACAGTTCCAATGTGGTGTTTTATGTCCAGCAAACCTTTTTTTTTCCCCCAAAAAAATACTCAGATTTTTCAAAATACTTAGATCTTTCAAAATATTTCCAAATATTCTGTCAAATTATTTACAGATTCTTGTAGCCACAGGACTCTGAATTTAAGAATGTTGTTAAGAGTGACTTCTAATCACAGTTATTAATTTCTATGTTACTTTAAATGCTTGAAAACACCTCTGCATTTAACTCATTTCAGTGAATTGAATGCAAACAATTGCAGCAAACAATAAAACGTTATGAAGCACAAATAACAGCGAGAGAAAAATGAGGCATGGTATACTAAAATTCTGGAAAGTAAATTTTCAGAACCCTTCCCAGAAATAGCTGCCCATTTTTCTGAACTCTTCTAGTCCCTTTGTGCTAGTGGAAGGTGCTGTTTTACTTACAGCCCACAGAGACAATCCAGGGTAAATGGAGATGCTGGAAAGTGTCAGGGGTGAGTCCACACTTGGGGCACAACAGAGCTTTCAAATAAAACCTTCTGAAAAACAGAAGCAAGTATTACTCATCTCCTTTTTTTTTTTTCTTGCTGCCAGACTTTTCTCCAAGATCACTCTTTTTTTTGTTTGGTTGGTTGTGTTTTTTTCCTCATTTGTAATCCTATTAGGAAAATGCATGGAAGTAAACCATCATGTAAGGAGAAATATATTGTGTCATAGAAGATGTTTGCTGTTTATCTGTCTGGAAACAATAACAAAACAGTGAGCCAAGCCCAACTGTGTCCTCATGGGGGGACTTTGTGATAGCCTAAAACTAGAAGACTTATGACTCTCCATGTTTTCATTCTAGAGAGTTCATTGTTCAATGATGTAGCTCATTGCTACTTCATATGCCTCCTCCTTTCTGTATTTTAAGACATCTGGTGGTTGCCCTAAATTGGCTTCAAGGACCATGGAGCACCTCTGAGCTTTGCTGTGGGAGCATCTACCATTGCCAAGGCAAGGAGGATGATCCTGAATGATTCTTTCTTCCATCCTCCTGTGTGAATGCTGTACTCTCCTAAATAAAGACCACAAAAAATTTTATATATTCTTTAAAACTGGCTAAGAGTTGGAACTGAGACTTTTTGCTGCCCTTTTCCCTCAGGAGCCAGGAGATGAGGGGGTGGGTTTGTACTTGCAAGTAGCCTTCCAAATCTCAGGCTCCCATATGGTTAATATTGCTGCTTGTTGTGGCACTGGCTACAGCCTTAGCTCAAACAGGCTTCATTGACTCATCTGCTACCAAATTATTATCTGACACTGGCTTTCTCCTCTTGGTGGTTTCTTCTTTATTGCTGAACCATTAATATTTAGCCTCTTTTATTTGTCCCCTGGAAACTTTGAGGCGAAGAGCCAAAATGAGGGGGTTGGACTAGATGACCTTTGGAGGTCCCTTCCAGCTCAGACTTTCTATGATTCTATGAAAAGTTTAACAATTGTAGGCTTGTGTCTCTCACTATTAACAGTGTGTCTGTGGATTTTATGAGCAGATTGGCCACGTATGTCTTTAGGAGACAAGCCACAAGGAAGTATGACTAACTCACATGTCAGCTGCTTCTTAATGACTCCTCTTTGTAAGTAGAGGGTTTTTTTTTTTTCCCCCAACAAATGAACACGATTTCTTGTGTTCCAGCAGATATGCAGGATATCTGAATAGCACAAAATACACTAAAAATCCTGAATTTAACAGGAGCAGGACTTGGCTCATGAACACTTATTGGCCTTCGTTCTATACCCCTGAAATTTCTTATTCTTTCTTCAGGGAATTAAAATTCTTGAAAGCACTACTTCCTTAATAGGGTATAATTGAGCTTAATATAATTGATCCAGGACATGAAGTTATTTGCAGTCAAATTTAGGCATCTAAAATGTCCAATGGTTCAGGCAGCCAGACTAGACTCAGTAGAGACAAAAATGTGGTTTTAAGGTACATATTTCTGCTCTGCTTTAGGGTAAGATGAATAGTGGCAGTTGACTGAGAGGGAGACAAGGGTAACTAGTTTGTCTATAGCTATGCAGATGAGTCCCTCTTCTTTTTTATTCTAAATAGCATAATTATTTGATGCTTGTTAGAGGCTTTCAACCTGAAAATGCTGTGTAGGGGCTTGTTCTGCTCCTCCCCTATGAGGATGCATGCAAAATATGCATGGATTTAACAATGATTTGTTTGGAGGGAACAATTAAGGAAAAAAAAAAAAACCCATATGGGGTGTCCAAGGCTCTAGAAGAAGCTGAGTTAAAGAAGTTTTAGAAAATTTTGTATATGCAATCTCCATATATGCATCGTCAACAGCTTATTAGAGTTTTTCCATCCCACAAGATCTAGGCTTGCTGCCAGAGCACTCTTTGGGTGTGTTTAGTATGCAGCACCTGGAAGTCCTTCCCAGATCACAGATCAAGTTGTGTATCCTGATGCCACCCTCATTTTGGGGGAGGGCTAGAGCTGATTGTATACACTGCTCCCATTCCTCAGTTGCTGGTTTATTGGGAGAGGAAAATCAGCCATGTGAAATGGGGAGAAATCATGGCAGTTTGGCTAATAAAGACTGGGATCCAGGCAGTTTGGGCTGATGCTCACATCAAAGAGTTCAGATGTGATGTGTGGCAAATGGTATTTAGGGAGTGCAGCAGGGGAACTTTCCCCTTACCAACACCAATCTTATAGTATTAAGGACAATAAATAAGATTTAAAAACATTTTCCCTGTGTTCTCCTGAGAGTGTATTTCACAGGTTCTGCTGTTGCTTTCCATTTGGGGACTGACAAAGTGATGGGAAGTGGTTGTTTATTCTCCCATATTTGAGGCACAGTGCCAGTAACATGTAAGAGTCACTAGAAGCAGCAGGAGAAGGAGAGGCAGCTCCTCTAGGATCAGTCTGGATGTGACCCAAGGCATTGGGAGCCTTTCTGCTTGCTTTCAATGGAGCTCTGCTAGTCTTTGAGGCAATAAAGTACCTCGTGTCTCCCTGAATCACTTCCATGTGAGACAACAATTTGTGTGCAACTGTTCTCAACTGGCAAGGATCAAAAATATTTAGGTGGAATCTCATGGATTTCAGAGGGAATACTGCAGACAGACTCTTGTTGTGGTATGATGGAATCTAGACTCACTTGGCCACTTAGATGTAGGATTCAAAACCCACATCTCATTTTCTTGGCATTCCTTCATCTTCCTCCTTTCCTTTGCAGCCTTTCTGAGTTAATTGCAGTTAAAGCTATCAGCAAAGGCTCTGTTGTCTTTGTCCACTGAGACCTGAGATCCCTAAAAGTTTATCACTTAGATAAGGTACCTTTTATTATGGTCAATCCTGCAACCATGATGTTGCATGCAAAACTGCATGTTGACTTCCTAAATTATAGATTTAGAGTAAAATGTTTTGGGCTGAACTAATTTCCTCAGCTGTCCCCAAAGCAACTCTCATTGCACAAGAAGCAGAAAGTATCACGTGGCTTTTAATTGATGTGGCATCTTATCCTAAAATATTATGCCCCAAATCTCTGTGTACTGCTCTCAAGAAAGTGCTACTAAAAAAATATCCTGTCCCTATTCTATGCATGGCAGAATATGCAAGTCAGAAATTATTCTGCCAGAATTCCTGATGGAATAAGAGTATTTTTTTATCTATAACTGTGTTGTTCTTACTCTGAGGCAGCCACTATGTAACATCACTTTATCTTTATGCAATACTTACCTCTGTGTTCCTTATATACTAATCCTCTGCCTCATGCTTTCTGTGTTTATTCAGGACTGGTTTTTTTTTCCCAATGGGTACTCCTAGAACTAGAAAATCAGCATTTAAAGCTCATTAGAAGCTTTCTGCTGACAGGGATTCCTCCAGCAACTGAAGGCAAAGATGGGTATGACCAAAGAGAAGGTTGGGGATGGGTGTTGGACCTGCTGCTTCAGGTTGTATGTTGTATATTTAACACTTCATGAAAAATGAGGAAGGAAAAGTCTTGCATTCCAGCTGAAAACCCCCACGAGCTACATCTGCAAGGATGGAGAAGCTGCATTTGCACCTCTGGAGGCAGAAATGGACTTTCTGTTTTGAAGGCTGAGGGCTTGAAGGTGTTGTGAGCTCTGTACCTCCCACCTGAGGCTGAATAAAGAGGTCCACAAATTGTCTGCATGGCTCAAGAGGAAGCCAGCCAGACCCAGAACAAATGAAGACAGGGGTCTTTGGTGTGTGATCATGAGCAGCCCAGGATGGTCTTGTCAAGGATATTCTAGGACCTCAAATTTCTAGGCTGTCTATCACTTATCAGGGATATTGGCATGATGTCTAGATCCCAATCTGGAAATTCCCAATTTCCAATCCCAAGATCTATGTTGTGAAATACCACTTTACACTGAAATACCCAAGGATTACCAAATTCTGGGGATGATAATGGGATTGCCATACCCTTGAACTCAATTTAAAGATGTCAGATATAAGTCACTCAAGTTTTATTATTAACCAGATTCTACTTTTTGCTTTAAGAGCAATACATCTAGTTGCAAATCATCTTCTCTTGTCCATATGGATTTTCCACAGAGGGCTAATTAGTTCCTTCGTTCCAGTAGTCACCTCCATGACATGCCAGGCTTAAGATGAAGCTACTTTTGGGATGAGAGGCTGGGGAGATGGCAGGCAGGGAGCACTAGGAGAGGAAATCCTCTGTGACCAGAGGCTGATCCCAGACTTGAGCACTGCTGGCTGCTTCATGGGGAGCTGCCACTGCTCTTTTACTTCACCTAGTTCAATAATCTTCAGTGATATTTTATTTTTGGTGAGAGTCTTGCAGGGTGTGGTTCACCCAGGCTCTGTCCTCTCTTTTTTTCCCTAATTTATCTAAGCTATTCTTTCTTTTAGGTCCTTGAGGCAACTTAAAAACAACTTCTTGACAGATTTTCATGCCATAACTGCTTCCAGAATATATTTTAGCCCACCCTCCTCTAACCCCAGCTGTACTCACACTTCAGGTAGAGCAGTTGATGCTTCGTGGAGGACAATGCTGTCTATGTAAATGAAGCAATTAACCATGATTGGCTGGGCCCTCATCACTCCTCACATATCTGCAGAGACATGTTCTCCTGGTGATTTGTATCTATGCTTGTTCTTCATGCTAATGCTATTTTCTGTTCAGGTATACAACTATTCAAATGATGGAGTGAAGCAATCACAAATAGAACCTTTTTTTAATGCATTGCTGCCTGGTGTGGGGGTTTTTTTTTAACCACAGGGAAGGGTGCAGATGAAGGCATGCTGCTTAATGCAATTAAGAAACAGATAGCTGTTACATAATGTGTTAATGTTTTCCCCCTTATTAAATGCTGACTTTTAATTAAAATGAACTCTTTACCTAGCAGAAGCAAATTGATTTTGCCATTCAGATGCTGTCAATAAAATCATTGTGACTAGTGAGATCAGATGTTAATAATTAAGAACAAATGTACAGTCAGAACTTCAAGGCCATTAGTCGTCAAATAATGGACAATCAGAAGAGCAAGGTTTACCCAGAGATTAATTGACAAATTAATCATTTATCATTAAGGTCCCTTCCAAGCCAAACCCTTCTATGATTCTATAATCTGGTAATTGTGTTGCTAAGATTTTTGTTGCTATTATTATTCTTGCTACTGAGGGGGAGTGAGGAAATCATTTGTCATGGGGATGGTCAATTCATTGCCAATAACACCAAAAATTTGGGTTCAAAGCTCACGTCCTAAAATGATGGTTAAAAACACCCTCAATTTTATGTTAAATAAACTCAAACAAATAGGAAAAGTTGCTTCTTTACTGAACTAAACTTAGCTCTGCTGTTTTTCCTATGTGTGTATTTAAGTCAGACTTATATTTGGGGAGAAAACAGCACTCAGGAGCCTGGCACTTCCTGAGATGTGATCATGTTTGGGGGGGACATAGTCTCAAATAGGTTAAAAAAGGCTTCACTTCAACAAGGTCTAACCATTGAAAAATAGGCACAGCAGCTGATAGTTATAGATTGGCCTTCAAAGATTCTTCTGGAAGATTTTCTTCCATATATTATTAATCTATTAGAATTGGTGTATACAATAAATGGCATTGCATATATAAGATTAAAAAAAAAAGCAAATTTACATTGTACTTTATTTCAGGATGGATATGATGTAGCCTGCTGAAGGAAGTTGCATGATTTCTTAAGATTCTCTTAATTTATTGGCTTAGATCTGTCTGGGTTTTACATGTCTGTGTTTCTAGCTCCTGTCTCAGCTGCTGGGTGGGTAAACTCAAGCACAGGACTGCCAAACCCAGAGCTCTGGTTCCCCCTCACCCTGCCAGACTTCATTAGTCACCTTGTACCTCTGTCTAAGAAAATATCCACCAGTCTGTTTTGATTTACTGCTGAGAGATGAATAGTTTCATTTTAAGGCTATAATTATTTCATGACCTGTGTTCAGAGAAGATACCAACATTTTGTTCCTTTTTCTTTAAGTTTTCACTTAAAGATTCCTTTCTGAGTTTAGTACAGACAAGAGGATGAACTTTGTATCCTACACAGAAGAGACATAGGTGGACTTGTTAGATTAAGAAGCACTTTTGGACATTGTTTGGTTTTAGAGCATCCATCACAGAGGATATCCAAAAAGCACATCTTCCAACATCCGAGGTCATAGTTTGGTTTCTGACCAGCTGCTCTGCTGTCCTCCTCAACAGGGAACATCTGCAGAAGGAAGAGGGGTAGGTGGATATGAGGAGACCAATCTATGAAAAATGCCACCACCAAAACTCCTTTTGGGTTTGTTGATAAGCAGCCCTTTACATTGGTTTCATTTAGAGCCTGAAGATTCTCAATAATGTGGCATAGTCCAAGAAATTATTATTTTTTTAAGAAAAAAAGAGTTCATCTATACAAATTTGTACTCCCAGCCAACGTGATGGCTTCAAATGTCATCGATGATGTGGAAAACTCTGAGGTTTGATTTGTGTTTAGGCAGCTGGAGTTTTGTTGGATGGTTCAGGCTTCAGCATCCTGCTCCTGCTCCATACCAAGGTGTTTCATGCTAGATTTCTTTCCTTCTCTGCCTGGCTTTAAAAACAGTTGTTAAAGGGCTTCTCAGAGCATTTCTACACCACCTGATACACCCTCCTTACTGATATGCTCAGGCTGACCTTTGAAAGCCTTCCATCAACAAGGAAATGGCATGAATAAAATTAACTCTTTTATGCTAATTGACTCCAGACAGTGCAACAGCTCCTACTGAGGACGAGAAGCAAGGAGCCCACTGTCAAAGAGGAGTTTTAGAGCACGGAATGACAGTAGCTAAGTGAATCCAGGAGAAAAAAAAACAAAGAAACAGCAATTTAAATTCTGTGATATTTTTTTTGTGCCTTCCATGTTTTCCACCCTTGGCACCAAAGTCAAACAACTGCACTTTGATTTTGGTTCTCCCTCTCAGAAAGCTGACATCTACAATGTTCCTGTGTTGTCCAAAGTTCTTGAGAAGAGTCATGGTGGCAGCTGAGGATGCTCAAAGTATCCTTGATTAGCTCATGTGGGGAGACCCCCGTGCCACTCCCACCCCCTGAATTCCCCAGATTATCTCCTTGAGGAGACCAAGGAGCCATCCCCTGGGTGGCTGGAGAGCAGAGAGAAGTGTTTCCAGCCTCACTCTGTTGTGCTAGGAAATTTTTTGCCACAGAGGGTATGGATGATATTGTAGGAAGAGATTAGAAGAGGATTGAGGAGCAGTAAATCTGTCTCACTATCCCTTGATCATATTTATGGTGCAGAACGAGTCTTGCAACTCTTTCAAGGGCAAGCAAGACTTGCCTGGGGGAGCTGCTTTGTTGACAAAGCAGCCAGAGAGTGATTTCAGTGCAAGGAGACACCTTCTGCAGGTGCTCTGTATTTTTATAAAGCCTGTATATGAAGAGCTTGAGAGATATCTATAAATAAGTATATTTGCATATAGGGTTTATTTCAAAACTAATAGCATGTAGCATAGTAGATAGAGTCAAGAAAAATACCTGGAAAACCCTGAAATGAAAAAAAAAGATAGAGAAACTCATGAAAGATGCTTGTTTTAAAGTAGTGGTTTCATTTTTTTTGGTATTATCACCATCAGGGTTCAATGCCAGGCAGATCTTCCTGCAATGTGCTGTTTATGGGTTGTTTTTTATCATTTATATTTCATTAGAGTGTTGGTTTTTTTCATGCCCACACCTTCTGAGTTTCAATTAATCACTGCACTCCCAAAGGAAGCTGAGAACTGCTTTGTTTTCTAGGGAACATCTCTTTCACTAATAATTCCAGCCCAGTTTTTAGGTTCCCACTCCAAATTCGTTTTGCTGTTGTTTATTTTACAAGTACAATTGGGCAACTTCCCAACTGCTGGTCTAGTTGTTGTTTCATAACTTTGTTTTCAGGTAAATATTTACCTGTTTTAATTATTATTCTGCACTTCCATAGCTACATTTCAAGACACCAGCAACACATCTGGCCTCAGTATGGAAAGGAAAAGGCAACTTTCCAGTTCAAAAACCCAATATTAAGTCTTCAATTGGCTTCATCAGGAATTACATTTTTAGAAATATCATAATATAATATCAGGAATCACATTTTTAGAACCATCATGTGTCTTTATGGGAGCAGAAGGATGGACTCCATGCTTTAGATTGAAACCCAAGTATTAAATCATGCCTGAAGATGTATCTGATTAATACTCATGACTTGAAGATTCCTCACTCCAGTCTGAGATATGAGCTTGTCATTCCTCTCCAGATCCTTATTCCTCCAGAGTTTGGGCCATGTTTAAGCTTGAGCTAGCTTGTAGTTGGAGAAAACATCTTCAAAGTAAGAGGTAAAGGTTAAGCTAATGGTCTTCTGGTGATTAAGGTGGGAACAGCCTCAAATAGTCCAACTCACCCCATCCCTGGAATTTTTTAAGGCCAGGCTGGATGGAGCTCTGAGCAACCTGATCTAGTGGGCGATGTCCCTACCTATGGCAGGGGGGTTGGAACTAGATGATCTTTCAGGTCCCTTCCAACCCTGACAACTCTATGGATAGCATCTGCCTCTTGTGGTGGAGGTCGAGCCTTCAGATACTGCCTTTCACCTTGTACAAACAGGGGGGTCAGCTTTTAAAGGCATTTAAGCATGCCAAGGTTTGGACAGGCAGAAATGAGATTTTAAAAATTCATAGGTACCTCGTTGAGGTATTTGGAAGCTTCTGAAAAAAAAATCCACTTATGGTCTGCCTGCCCAAATACCTCTTAAAAGTCAGGTCTGGAGGGCAGGACAGGGAACTGTTTGCAAACAACTGGTTTCTCAAATGCTCATTTTTTTTCCTTCTGTTTGGAAGATTTCCAGAAACATGTCCTTTTTTAAGGAAAAAAAGTAAGAAAATTCTTTAAAATAGGTTGGCAAGCAGTTTTGTGGACATTTTTGAGTTATGAATTGCCATTTGTCAGCTGTCTGGAGTCAATATTTGGTTGACTCTTTGATGTAGGGTTGACGTTTGGCTTCCTAAGTCACAAGTTCTGCCTGATTTTCCTGGACTGGATGGTATCAATGACTTCTGTTTCTTCCCATAATGAATTTTCACCATCTAATAGATTTTGTTTATTTTGTTTAAAAGGACTTCAGTAAGTTTGGCTTAAATTAGTTGTTTGGGGTCAGTTGGACAGACAGCAATTGAGTTGCTCAAATCCTAGTAAAAACTCATCAGCAAAGGCATAGGGACAAAGGGATTTTAACCCTTTTTCCTTTCTTTTGCTAAATGTTTTATTCATTTTATGCTTTACGACCACCTTTATCAACTCTGTGCTTCCCAGATTTTTGGAAAGCAGTCAGAAGATGGGGATTCTCATCCCTGAAAACCAAGGGTGTGTGGGAATTTTAAAAATAGCCTTTGAACAGATCAAAAAGCCTGACCTCTTTTTACATCGCACGTAGAGGAGATAAATCATTGGCTGCCTTAATTTATAAGTGCCCATTATATTCCAGCTTCATTGCCAGTGTCTATTTACACATTTCCCACAAAGAAATTAAAATAGAAGAACATATTGTTCCCCAGACTTGTTGATTGACTTGCTGATTTACGAGCTGGGTTTCTGAGACTCAACCAGAGCCTTCCCCATTGCACCACACTAAGAGTCAGGAAAATAATGCAACAGAAATACCACATGGCTAAACCATGAATGTTTTCTCTTTGAGCAACGTCAGGCTGACCTTGTAATCCTCACATCTCCAAACCTTGAAATCTCCAAGCAACCACACAGGAAATAGTTGCTCTACACCAACAAAGACAGAACAAAACTGGTGTTAAAAAGAACCAGCCACTTATTTTTCTTTCAGCAAAATAACAAATTAGCTTAAACGTAGCACAGCATTGACAAAATATATGCTGACATGGAATGTTTTGAGTCTAAATTTCATGGTAAAATAATCTTCAGGTCCTACTCTGCTTCCAGATAGGTTGGAGGAAACGTACAGTAGATATTCTGTGCAATCCATCCTCTTTGCCTACAGCAAGAACATCATTCCAGGCCATGGCTGTGGTTTGCTGTTGTTTTTATAGTTGTTGATGTCTGGTATTTGGGTATTTTTTTTGTGGGTTTGTGGGGGTTTTTGTTTGGTGGTTTGGGTTTTTGTTTGTTTGGGTGGGTTTTTTTTGTACTTAGCAGTGTGTCCTTTTGCTGTATAGGTTTTCCTGCAGGTAATGCCTGTTTATTTTTAGCCTGGCTAATGGTGTGCTTGCTTACAACATAGCAGCCTTGACTTCTGAATAAGGGGAATGACTCACATTCATTAAAATGAATCTGATACATTTGGCTACTCATACAAAACAGAGGTGCATAATGTGGGGGAATTAGAGGACAGGGAATTCATTAATCCATGAGGTAGTGGTGATGCCAAGCAGAGACAGGCAGAAATTTCTCATGTGTGTCTTGGTGACAAAGTGGTTGTTTGGGGGGAAAAAGGAGAGATGCCTGGAATTTGGAACATTTTAACTCACAGAGGGGTATGTTCCAGAGGTTGAAAGAAAAATCTTGGTTGTAAAAAATCAAGAAGAACATTCAAGGTGACATCAGCGTGGTTTTGATTTCCTTCTGAATTTTGGTAAACCTTTGGGTTGTTTTAATCCAGTAATTTTTGGTTTTCCTTTGGAATGCTTTTCCCTAGCAAAATATATCCTGGTGCACATCCTAAGAACAAAACTCATTTCTTTCTTAGGTGACATCAGCTTTATCTATGTGGTGATTTTAATTGTGTGTGTGGGCCGAGTGCAAGTCTGCCTCTCCTGTTTAAAATAATGGTGTGGCCAATACAAATAGCTGCTGATGTTGATGCTTGGGGAAAGCAGAGGAAAGGACAGAGAGAGCAAGTTCTCTGTGTGATTGTTATCAAAGAAAAAACACAACTCTTGCCACAGCATTTCTTTTAGGACCAACCCCCCGCTGACTTCAAGAGGAGTTTGCAGCGTGCAAGGGAGATGAAAGTGGTCCAGAGTTTTGAAACTGGGATGCTTGCCACAATGCCAGGCCTTCAAGGCTGTGTTTGTGTGGGAGAGGGTCATCTCCACACGCTGGTGGTTGTGTGACTGAAATAGAACATTTGCCTCAGCTTTTGTGCCAAACACATTGTATTTGTAAAGATGACTTGCCCGTGTAGCCCTCTCACGTCCTCCAGTAGCTATGGCAATATGTTCAGTGATCATATATTTTAATACAGACAAAATAATACAGAATCAGTAATAATTTGACTATAAGTTGCATGTTTTATATGATAGACATTATACTGATGTGAATTGACTGGGTTTCCCAAGTCTTTTTTGAGGCAACTAAATGAAAGCTGACATTGACAAAGTTAGAGGGTTGAAGTTAGGTGACTAAATGTGGATTGAAGGCTCAGAAAGAGCATTCCTGTCTTCAAAAATTTGGAGTCCCTGCAGCTTCCAATACCTACAGTATTATGGAAGTCATACACTAAGTTATTGATACAGAAGGAAAAGGTGTGAGGGAAAAAGCCCCCATACTCAGATCCAAGCCGCTTACATCCATAGCCACCAAGCAATTAACCTGTGCCACAATAACTATTTAATAATTATTTAACTAATAATTTAGTATTTAAATAGTTATTTAAGAGCAGGACACCTCACAGATCCCAATGGTTTCTTTTTGGACTTCACTGCTGTCACCTCAGACCTGTACAAGAGCCACAAACATTCCAGTAGTTGGTGGAAGAAATTTTCCAACTTGAGATTTCGGGTTGTAGTAAGAACTTTGGGAATCTCCACATCATCTTTGTGTCCCAACGCATCTACAGACACAGCCTTGATGGGATGGTTTTGTCCATCATGGACAAACCCCACCTCTGCTCTTCTCTAGTTCCCTGCCCTAGAGAGAAATGGAAAGCTGAGGAAGAACAGGCTGAGTCTGAGCTGTGTCTCATCACGGTGACATTGGTGGAGAGCTCTGAGATGTTGAAGCCTCTTCTACTGAACCCAACTCTTGCAGCATCCCTGTTGCTGCTCAAGGTTTTCCTCAGCTTTTAAAGGCCAAGCCAGGGAGCTTTTTGCCTGACAAACACACAGGCAGTGACATATAACTCAGCGTCTTCAAAGTCTCCTTTATCCTGAAGGATAATTGTTTTTATTATTTTAAATTATGTAATAATGCCAAGACACTGCAGTAATGGATCTCCTAAACCACACACTGTAATAATGATTCCCCTTTTATTATGTCTCTCTAGGATGCTTAAACTAATAATCTCTGGAAAGCTTTCCCTGCACCAGATGCAGCGAGCGAATGGCTTTATTGTTATTCCCCACACTACCAGCATCTAATCCATGAAGCCAGGAAAGACTGTCCAGAGAAGAAGCAAATCACCATTGATCACGGAGGGACTCATTTCCAACAGAGTGGATAAATCCTCCCTATCTCTCCTAATGTTCCTCCTGGCCCAAGGCACCCTGACGAACCGTTGGCCTCCCTCCAACCTGCTGGGAAAGGAAGTCAGAATCACAGCGAGATGATTCAAGGGAATAGTTTCATCCAGTGCACCCAGACTGCTTAATTTTATTGAAAAAGCCCAACACCAGCTCCCACTGCCAAATCTGTCTCGCTGAGATATACCCGAGCTGAAGTTGAGTCTGATTACGTGTCAAGGACAATAGCAAATCTGTTTGAGCTGAAACTGAAATATCAGGAGTTGGCTGGGGGTGGAATTAAGCCCATTTTCCTCCTTTTGATGCATTCCTAGCAAAAGCAGGTCCCTTCCTTTGGCTAGGCCAAAAATGATCATGGGATAGAGGGGCCCTGCAGGCCAATTTGCTTCCCAAAGGTGAGCAGATGATGGCTACAACGTGAGAAGACATTGTTCTTCCAGCTCTGTCTGCAGGGGCTGGGCCAGTGCTGGATGCCCTGGAAATGGGTGAGGGTACCTGGTGTGGGAGGAGGCTCCCTGTGACTGCTGAAGTGGGTGCTGCAGGACAGTGTGCCCCACTTCTTCTATCAAAGGGGGCAGAAGTGTTACACACAGAAAGACAACATTACAGTAGATGGCATCCCAAGGAGTCCTCTTCTCCCTTTTGTCCTTAGCATCATTATTTCTGATTTGCAACCTAGGGTTTTCCAGGAAACAACATGCTAGAAGCCCTTCATCTTCACATAAGAAACCAACCACAAACTTTTTGTAAGAGGATAAAATGCTTTTTTTAAGAAAAAAAAGTTCTAGAGGAGCAACTGACTTCAACAAATGCATGGCAGTTTTTGTAAGACTGTGTTTAACTCTTTTTTTTTCCTTTGGTTTGCCTCTAAAGCTTTTTTTTTTCCCCTTTTTTTTCTGAGCAGCGTGTTAGAATCTGTGTCTAGCTCAAGGAAAATTTTGAAAATAAAACAAGGATGAATTTTTTGACCTTTACAAGCGTATATTGGAAAGCAGAAAGTTCCCTGAACAACGTGGCTTGACTAAAAGACTGATATTTTAGCAAAGCTGAAAGAGATCTAGACACTTAGGAATGTAACAGCATTGTAGTCACACGAGTAAGAATTCAATTATAGGGTCATCAATCCTCAAGCTGTGAGGCCCTCCCAGAAGATTCTACCACTCATAACCCTCCTACCAAAACCACCACAGAGGAGAATAGGATAGAATAGGTATGAACTGATAAGATTGATGTGATATATACATATAAACATATAAGGAGAGGAATTTGGACAGCACTGCATCCTTTTATAAAGGATTTATAAAGGCAAAGCACCATTTGAACCGTTCTCATTGAGGAAATGTCATTTACATGATGATAGTCTGAGATTTCCTACCTTAATAATGACACCATGGGGAAAAGCCACACAAAATAGGAACACAAGGTGACCAGAACCTCTTGAAATGACTCTGGCATATGTTAAGCAATATGATTAGCCTGCCTTTAGTCAAGAAAATCTCAGAACCAAGATTGATGTGATATATACATATAAACATATAAGGAGAGGAATTTGGACAGCACTGCATCCTTTTATAAAGGATTTATAAAGGCAAACCACCATTTGAACCGTTCTCATTGAGGAAATGTCATTTACATGATGATAGTCTGAGATTTCCTACCTTAATAATGACACCATGGGGAAAAGCCACACAAAATAGGAACACAAGGTGGCCAGAACCTTTTAAAAATAAATCTGACATCTGTTAAGCAATATGATTAACCTTTCTTTAGTCAAGAAAACCTCAGAACCTGGCTCCTGGAACTTAACAGCTGTGACCAAGCACAGTTAGGCCCTCACAGAGGAGCCTTCTTAGGAGAAAAGTTTGGCTTGGATGCACCACAGGCTTTCAGGGCAGTTACTTCCATCATGCCTAAAGCATGGATTTGTTTTCCTCCTCCCACAGGCACCCTGATGTTGCTGGAAATCTTTGTTTAGCCCAGTTGCTGGTGGTAATTTTTTCCCTGCCTAGTCGCTGTGGACCAGTAGACCTGTTGTGCAATGAATAATTGTTGCTCTTTTAGACTCAGAATTAGCAAGGGCTAATTGGAGAAATGTGTTAAACTGGCCTATTATGTCCAGCTTGTTATGACTGGCCTGTTAGGACTTTACACTTCTGTTTTCCCTGGGACACTCTGAGCTGGGAGTTGGAGCTCCAGTGATGGGTTTTGCCCATCCCAGACAGCAAGGCAGAACGACTGGTTTTATTTGCAACTAACCTTCCTAAAACAATAGCCCAGGCATTTTTTGGGAGGCTGGCATGACAGTGAGAGGCCAAAGGGACAGCCTGCTCTCTATAAGTTCATTGGGGGTGGTAAACACAAGAGAGAAGCTATTTCAGCTACAGAACAATGTTGGCACGAGAACAAATGGGTCCGAATTGGCCACGAATAAATGTAAGCTGGAAATTAGAAGAATATTTCTAACCCTCAGCACAGTGAGGCTTGGGAACAGCCTTCCCATTGGAGGCAAGAAACCTAACTGAGTTTAAGATGGAGCTTGATAAATTTATGAAAAGCCTTATATGTTGTGGTTGCCTCAGACAGCGGGGGGCTGCGTGCATTGACGCAGGATGCCTCTCCCAAACCCACGTTCTCCACAGCAAAAACAACAATTGGGCTTTCATATGTGTGTTTTTCAGGGCCCTCTTTCCATTCCAGGGCTGCCCTTCCACTCAAAACCATGTTGAAGGAATTTAGCTTCAAATGTTGACTGAACCTGGGAGCTTTCTTCTGCCAGGCAGCAGGGCTGGGATGTGACCATGCTGAAGTTCACTGTGGGAATGAGACTCAGCCTTCAGTTTGGGGGGAAATTGTTGCAACTGGGAAATGGCAGAGCCTGAATTCTTACAGGGGTCTTACTGATGCAGAGGCTGCTACACAAACCTGGCACAACTTGTTGTTTCTCCTCAGTCAGGGTGAAAGTGCATTGGGAAAAGTGTTTTGGGCAGTCTAAACAGATGATTCCACATTATACACCTGGAGGCTGTGATAAAAAATGTTGTTTGGGGTCCTAAAGTGAAATTGTTGCTTGCAATATTAAAAAGACTTCTGTATTAACAAAGTGAAATTTAAAAGCAATATTTAACATTAGGATTTCTCTATAGTGAATGTAAGATGTTCATCAAAAGGTTTGTGAAGTAGGAAATTGTGGTGATATCATTCCAATATCCATTATTTTGTTTCAGGAAATGCAGTTATGACTTTGGTTTTGTGCTAGGGATAGCAAAGACATTGCCTTAATCCTATCAGACTTCCTCCAAATTCCAGCTATGTTCAATCCAGTCAAAGTCACATCACCTGAATGCCAGGAATTGTGCAGCCATGCATCCCTATAAACACCTGAGCTGTTGGCCAGACCTTCAGTTCAGAGTGAAGATGATTGCTGCTTAGAGGAAATTCCAAATGTACATGGGTCGTTGCCTGAACAAACGACTTACAATTCCAAAATCACCACTTCAGCCTTCTTCAGCCAGAGCTTAAACCCTTCTGAACTTTGGGATGGTTGCTTAGAAGAGTTATCCAGCATTCTCTCCTTGAGCTGAGTTTGATGTTGATTGCTTAGCTGGTATTTGTGGTCTCTGAAAAGTCTATAAAGCCTCATGAAAAACTTGTAGAGGTTGGTCTGATTTCTGTCTGCAAGTTGTGCCATTCATAAATTAGGAATAATGATATTTCCCTCCTTCCTAAAGTACTTTGAGGTGTAGCACATGAAAAGCAGCAAATAAAAGAGATTGTGATAAGTTTTTTTGGTTGGTGCTATAAATACAACTGCTTGATTCAGAGCTGCATTAACTCCAATCTGGAGTTCTATAAAACTTTATTAAATCAAGAAGGCAAGTAATCATTTTACAAACACTATCTTCTACAAGGCCACGCTTTCTCTTTGCACAGATGACTTCCAGATGCTTCTCCAAGAGAGCTACATTCTGCTTTATCTCCCAGAACCTGCTGTTTGAAATGCCAAGGAAAAAAATCTCTTCCAAGTGCTAAGGGCCAAGCGAGTGAAGATATTTTGTTGGGTAGTGGCAGCCTATATGGGCCAGTTCCAAAGGAATTGTCTCAGTAAGTAATGGACTGCACCAGACCTCTGAGCCATTTGTGTCTGGAAGACCAGCCACAGGCAGCAGTGATGTCAGTCAGAGGAAAAATGTTCAAATATCACAAGTTTGTGAGTTAGAAAACACTGCACCAAAGAATCAGCCTGTTAGGAATGCAGATTTTACCCCAGGAGTGAATGCAAGTTACCATATATAGAGTATTGTAGTACAAGCAGGGGTTGTGTATGATGAATTTCCATACCAAAGCCCCAAATATTCTCTCATCCTGGTTGGAAACAACCTTTTAAAAGCCCTGGGTGTTAACAAAACCTTTCTGATTAGCTCAGTGGTGCTGTGCCTCATTTCCTTGCTGCAAGGTGGGGACTTTGTGCATTTCAGAACAATTTTTCTATAAGCTCAGTCACTACTATAGTTATATTTGGTTGAGTTTTTGTTTGTGAGCTGCCTGCTGTTATCCATCAGTAGACATCTACAGATCATGCACACTACAATGGCCATCAATAAATAAGACACAGGCCCCCAAAATGTCAGGAATTCTATGATGTGAATAACATTATTGGTTTCATCAGACGATGCAGTCTTACCAGCTGCCACAAATGCCTCTATCAGCTTTTATACTGTTCCAAAAAACACCCTGATGGAGTAGGAGCATGGGATTTACCATAGCAGATTGGCTCAGTGGTGCATCAAGTGGAGGATGGACACTCTGGAGGAGGAGACACGATGTAACCCTTGTTATTTAGAGGAAGATGAGGTTTGATCCTGCTTTTACTGGAGTCAAAGGTGAGATGCCATGGAATAGCCAAGCTTTATAATTCACCCTGTGAGCTGTGTGATGCCCAAGTGGGATCTGAGCAGCCTCCTAAAATCACCCAGCATTTAAAAAATATATCTAGAGATTGTATTTAACTCTTTGACCTTCAGCAACCATCAATGGCAGAAGCAGGGGGAGGAAGGGAACATATTTTGGTTGGTCCCTTTCAATCTGAGGTCGTTGTCAGACTTCCAGGTTTGTGGCAGAAGGCTTAAAAAAAAAAGCT
The DNA here is from genome assembly GCF_000691845.1 of Merops nubicus. NCBI lineage: Eukaryota > Metazoa > Chordata > Aves > Coraciiformes > Meropidae > Merops > Merops nubicus. Next base: position 63,505 of record NW_008586143.1, on the reverse strand, counting down.
GAACGTGTCTCCAACTTCAAAAGAAGGGACATGTGTGAAGCACTTTTCCTTGCCTGCTGGCTGTTGACTTTGCAAAGAAATCTCTTTTGCACATTTAAAGCAACTGAATTTCTACAGGCTTCAGAATTGTATCCTGATGAAAGGAAAAGATGAAATCACTGTGATGTACAGAACTATTTGGACAAGCTTTATCAGCTTTTGGAATTTATATGACATTAGGCAGCCGTCAGCAGCCAGAGCCTTTTGCCTTTCAGTGCCATTTTATGCCACCTATGACTCACAGAAGGGATTAAACTGGTTTAAGAAGGTGAGCTGGTTATTATACAAAAGGTTCTTCTAATATTTCTCTTTATTCATCAACATCCTGTATTTATTAGTAAGGACATTACTTGGTGACAGATCTCAGCTGCAGATTTCTAGAGGTGATATAGTTGCTTTTTTTTTTCCAAGACAGCAAGTGAACAGCCAAGAGCACAAATGCTTTCCTTCCCCCCTGAACTCTGCTACCCCTTCCCCCCCAAATTTCACAGTAGTCTCATTTTGATGTGTTTGTCTGCTGAGCAGCAGCAAGAGACTTTTAAATACAGCTTAGCTGTTGTCACTTGGCTGATAATTTGCATCCTTAATGTTTCGACTTGCAGCCATCACCATCGAGCTGGCCCTTGACAATCCTGGGGCACTGAGATGATGGGAAGCATTTAACCTCTGGGATCCAGGGAACTGAAGCTCTGCGTTTAAAACAGGAGGCAGAAGATTTGCTGTGATTAAGTAGAAGGGGGGGCACACCTTGCTGAAGGATTTGTATGAAGTGCTGGTTTCCTCCCATTAAAGAGGGAAGCTGGGAATGGTTTTCTCAGCTGGAAGTATTCTGTGTGTGTAGCACATAACCCCAGGGAGAGATGTTAGGTATGATTTCCTCCTAGTTTTATGGTTAGATTTGCCCAGCGTGGATGGGGAAGCTGATCCCAGCCTCAGACTCAGAGCAGGAGCCCATCCTAGGGCTGCTCATCACTGCCCCTGACTTCATGGTGTCCTAGACATTTCATACAAGTGAGATAAAGAGTCTCCCAAAATGTATCCCAGTTTCAGAGTTTTATGTTTAGAAGTGTTTTTTAAGACTCTCTAATTTAAGATAAAGTGTTAGGGTTGAGATAAGCACATAGAAGATATATTTACACACCCAGTAAGGTCCCCATGATATGAAACACTCTACATGGGCAGTAGATAAAATGTTAGGTGGTTTTGTTTGGGTCTTTTTTAAAGTTGTAGGTTGGAAAGCCATTTGAGTGGCATCCTAACAGAGACCCACAAATCACTCTAACTGGGGCAGATCAGTGGCAGTTGGTATTGGGCTTTATCACAGCAATAAACAGGGTGTTTATCTGTTCTCTGTGTTTCCAAGTGACTACTCTACAAGACCCAGAAGTCTTGGAGAAAGGCTTCAACAACCTACTTCAAAAAAGGCACTAAATAGTATTTATTAATACTCAGATTAGGCATTTCAGCTAAAAATATGCTTTTGAGCTTAAAGAATTTGAGCAATCCTGCACCCACCCACATGCCAGGCCTCCTGAATGTGACTCCCACTGTTTTATAAAGAGTGGAAAGAGGTTGATATACATTACCAAGCACAATCTAAAACTTGTCTTCTCCCAGTATGGAAAAGAACAAGAAAATTCAGTGAGGTTTTTTTTTGGCACCACTCATTAAAATGGTGGCAAAATAGGTCAGACTGAGTCCTCCAGTTCTGCACTTCTTCTAAACCTCATCACTAGACTTAGGTGGATTTCAGGCTGGACATGATCCTCACTCTGTGTCTTCTTCTCACTTCACAGTCCAGGAATAGCTGTTAAACAAGCAAAGCATTACACCTCACTGTGCTTTTTCAGAAAAACTCCACCAAGTGTCCTCTCTGTCCCAGGATGTTCACAAATAACAAGAGGCCTTCAAAAAGTCTCATTTTTGACCAACTCTTGTTAATTCCCAGCAGAAAGGAAACTGGTTTTTCAACCTCCTTTGCACTGAGCTGCTTTTACAAAGCATAACCTGAAATGGGGGAATGTTTTCTGAATTATCTCTTGCTCTCCTCATACACAAGGGTGTCCAAAAGTGGATTTCACAGCCCCTTTGCAGAGGTGGCTGACGTGAAGAAGAGACATCAGGCACTGTAGTGGTGGGATGAAGGTCTGCTATCTCTTAAATTAAAAACTATTGGACAAGCCAGCAATTATCCATAAACCTACTACTGCCAGATTTTGTGAGGTTTTGAGGTGATGGACCCACATTCTCAACAATTCTGGTCATGTCTTGCTGCCAGTGAAAGAAAACTACCTCTGTGATTAGTTATACTCACATAATGCAGTGTCTAATTGCTAATCCCAGTCCCCTTTTGCCTCTCTGAGGGCTTGTTTTGACTCTTAATGCCTCATAAATTATTTTTCCTGAAATATCATCAAGCAGAGCAAGAGATGGGGAAAAAGTCCTGGATAAGGTGACATAATTGCTTTCTCTGCAGACTGAGCTTTAGCAGAGCTGCACAGTCACAGATATTTTATATATTTATATATATATCAGTCCCCACTGTCAACAAAGAGAAAAGAAAAATTATTATTCATGAATGTCAATATTCTAAAATAAAGGAAGCTAATAAAATAGCTGACAAGATGGTAAAAGCCTATTGGCCTTTTTTTTGATGGATCACCAAGAACTTGCTGAAACACCAACGGATAGACATGATATAAAATCTAAAAATCATCAAGTAAGTGAAGAGCAAGTTGAGAATCTATAACACTGAAATCAGCAGAAAAGATCTATTGACTTAAGTGGAAGGAAAACCTGGCTATAAAACAGCAACTTGCCACAATCATAATATAAAAGCTAATCATGAAATCACAAGGCCTCTTACACTTTATTGCTCCTTTATTTCTGTCTCCTTCAGTGACCCAGGAGTATGAGAACAGAATAATTTCTATTCCTAAAGCAGTCCTCGTCAACAATGGGGCTGATGTAAGTTTCCAGACTGGGTCCAAGGACAGAATTATGAATTATTTATATTCTTCAAGCCCACCCCATCACCCCAACCTCTCTCTGTAGCATTCCTGTGGTCTCTGACAGAGATATAATCCATCCAGCATGGGAATAGTCTGCAGGTCCCAGAAGGTGCTCACTGGAGGGATGGAGGTAGAAGGAGAAGTCCCTCCACCTGCACCTTCCTGCAGAATAAAGTAGGAAGAGACTTTCAGTATGGATGACAGGGGTATCTCAACTGAACTATTTTACTTTCTCTAAATGGCCTCCTAGTTCCTTTTTAGGAGTTGCTTTTTGGGAGTACAGGCTTTTTTTTGAGCAGGTGATGGTTAACTGCCCGTGGACTTCATTATTTGGATTGCAGCAGAGTTGGGATAGGTCTCTCAGAAGGGAGAGAAGTCACTATGGGACAAACACAAAGCTTTATAAATTAACCTTTGGAGGCTGTGCCTTAGTGTCTGGGCTCAGGAGAAGGTGTGAATCCCAGCACAGGATGCAATGAGGCTGAGGACATGCAGATAAGCGTTGTTCAGCTTGGAGAAGAGGAGGCTCTCTCTTCAAAAAGTCTTCTTGGTATAATAGCAGAGGATATTGCAAAGCTACCTTGAAGAGCTGACCCTTTGCTTACGACCTTCAGGCCTGTTTATAAAGTCTCTTTGGAGAAGGCAATAGAATCTCCTGTTAAATTCCTCTCAAAAACAAGTTAATACTAAAAACTCTTCACAATTATTCTTCCTGTCACATTTTAACTCGTTGGGTCTTGGAGATAAGTCAGGAGCAGGCATTGTGTGCTGGGTTTCATAGAACTTGGATTCCTAGAATCCCTTCACCCAACTCTGTTTCACAGTTCTATTTCTCAGGCATTCATTAACTACAGGTTGCTTTATTTCCATGGCTTTGAAGAAAACAAACAAAAGAATTATAGTCTGTGGCTGCCTCCTGTTCTTGTAACTGGAGCATGTTCATGAGACCACAGGATTTGGTTTTTAGTGGCTGTATCTAGAGCTGCATTAGCCTCTGTCTGCATTTAGCCTGTATCTGGAGTTAAAGTCTAGCAGTTGATCCATCACCTGATGACTCCTTCCTAGCAGAGAAGGGAAATGGGGAAAAGGAGAGAAAATCCACAGGCTGAAATGGAAACTGATGTAATGAAACAGCAAAACTAATACCAATATAAAGCATCAAATAGACACAGCCCAACAAAAGTCAGGCAGCCACAATAAATATGAAGGCAGCCCTCAGAAGAAAGAGGAGGAACAGGGAGAGGAGGAGCCCAAGCAACAGATTCTTTCTTCTCACCAAACTTGCCCCTTTTATAAAGAGGGTGATGCTCATGGTATGGGATAAAGGTGTGAGCTGAGTCCTGGCTGACTCCAAGCTGCTATCAGCCTGCAGACCAGGGCAGACCCATGATTGTGTCCCAGCAAAATCAGGACAGCTTCCTAGCCAGCACGACTGGGACAACACTGATGGCAGCTCTGAGGATGGGATATCATGTGATGAGAGATGCAGGTACACGTACTGATGTACAAGACAACCAAGCTTGGTCCATGGGAATAATACACCTGATTTGATAAGCTGATATAGCTGGCAAACCCCTGACTCGTTGTGACCCTCTGAAGCCCATCTGATCTTCTCTCAAGCTGCCATTTCTTCCCATGTTCTGTATGTTCTGTACATTTCTGAGTCATCGTTTGGCTTATACCGACCAAATACATCCAAATTATTCATCCAGTGAACAACAGCTCAGAGAGAAGAGTGGATGTGTAGTTTTGTGAGGTGTGTAGAGACTCAGGGCAGACAACTGGTGCCTATTTCTGTTCCTTGTGCAAACAAGGTCTGTGTTTTATGAGCGAGCCCGTGGAGAATATTTCAAACCAGAAATTAATTCATTAGTTCATTGCTGTCTGCTCCAGCAGCAGCAGCTACAGCTAGAAGCCCAGCAGCAATTCTCTTTGCAAAGCTCTGCAACAAGGAATTCTCAGCAGTGTAAATGAGTGCACGCCTCTCTCTTACACAGGAGTTCTATGTGATATTGCAAATCATCTCCAAAACTTTGGTTGTGGATAACACAGATAGCATCATATCAGTAAGAGCAGCTGCTGATACAAGGCAACTGATGGAGGGAGAAAGCTGCTGCCATTTTTCTCTGCCTTCTACCTTGCTCATCTGTCTTGTCTGGGTAAATGCTGTGATCACATCCATTTGCCATCTCTTAGCCACCTTCATTTCTCTTTGCTATTCACAACTGCTTTTCTGTGACTTCATTTTGTCCATTGCATGTCGTGGTTTCCAGCGAGCTGTCCCACTTAGCTGCAATTACATCTCCATGTAGCACTGATGAATAATTTCCTAGATGGATGTTTGCTATAAACCCATCCATTGATCTTCCTGACTTGCCCTGAAATATTTAACAGCTTATATTTTTTTTTTCTGTGCTAAAAAAGAAATAAAAAATCTGTAGAGACCTTTTATTTCTGCTCTATGCATCATTGTTAGCAGGATGTATTATTTTAAATACTTGAAGAGAGACATGAGCTGATTCTTCAGGAAGTTGCAGAACTTTTGACACAGCTTTTTTATCTCAACCCCCCTTCTTTCAGGACCTGTGCTCTGAGCACCATGATATTTATCCCTGGTTTTGCTGGAGTTTCTTATCCTACACACCCCATCATTCCCCATGGGATGTATCTATGTTCTCCACTCTCAGACTTTAATTTCCTTGCAGCAGTTCCCTCACCACAAACACAAACCTCCTGCCAGCATTGCCTTTGACATAAATGGAGTGGGAGATGTAAATGTCAAGTGCTCAACCACTCTCATGCTCATGGGCCACTCATGGAAAGCTTCTCTCCTGAGAGAAGTTGAAAGGGGAAGGCTGAGTGGAGGATGTTGGATACATCCTCACCAGCACATGCACTATGATAGTTGTCAGCACGGTAGCAAAGCTAAAAATGGGATATTGGCAGTGCCTGAGCATTCAGGTCAATTCCCAACTACTCCTGTCATCACCATTCTCCAAATTCCATCCCACTGTGAAGAGATTATGAGCTTCTGACTGGCAGCTGATTTCAAGGGTATCCCTGAATCCTTTAGCAGTTAATTTTAAAGGGTTTGTTCAACTTTGGGCCATGATTTATGTAGTTGAATTTCCCCATTTTGCCATGAGCCTTCATATTTGTTTTTCAAATATTTGCTTTTCAAATGTTTTCAAATATTCTTCCTATTTGTTTTTTATTATGTTGAAGAGATGCTCAAAAGAAGGATATTCCTCAAGTGTGACCTGACAGGGAAGAATCAAGTCAGGATGGCTCAAGCTCTGGAGAAATGATTTTCAATTTATCTAATAGGTAAATAATGTTTTTCTATAAGCAGCACTGATTACTTTTATCCACTTGGAGGAGCAGAACCTGGAGACTGGCACTGTCCAGCTTTTCCTCTTTCTTGTCTTGTCCATTCTGCAAAGCCCAAACTCTCTCTGCATTTTAATGAAGGAAATGGTAATTCTCTGCATTTTACAATAGTTTAGGTTCAATGGTAAAAAGAAATCTCTCCTAGATAGTAGTTGTGATTAATATACTCCATAATCAACATTATAGAGACATATTCAGAGGAGTTAAGACAATCTTGATGATGACAAATGATGAACAGGCAGTTTTTCTCAACTCCAAAATCATGGCTTGAATATCCAGTACAGAACTTGAACCACCTTGATCTCAAACTGTTTTGGGCATAGAATAAAATTTGGCCTCCTGTGTGTGTTACTGATTTCCTCATCCTCATATTCCTTCTGAATTAGTTGCTTTTGATCATTAATTGATAGGAAAAGGGAACAATATTAATCCAGCTGCTGTGCAAATGTAAGCTGAGATAATAAATGCAAACTTTCTTCTGTGGGCATGTCTTTTTACAACATCTTTCTTAACTGTTTGTACACAGTTCTTCTGCCCCAAAATAAATTAACATTAAATAATTGTGGTGCGAGGTATAAAAATCAATTAAAAGAAAATTACAGTTATTTGTTTCAAAAGCTGAAGCAGGATTTTGCATCACGAGTCTCACAGATCAAACAGGTTCATCAGCAGCCAATTTTCTCTGCAATATTGTCTCAAGTTTATCTAGCAAGTGTGATAGGAGAGTCCCAAAAACTGACTTATGGTCAGTGCCAAAGATGGAAGGTTTTTTTTGGGGAAACTGCAAAAGTTATTGGCACCTCCCATTGCTTGGCTACTAATGTGTCCTACAAACACTGTTACACCATCTCTTGCAATCCAATCCAGTTTTTTTTTCATCTAAACCCTAAATTTTCCCTTCCTGTCAGCAAGGCAATGTCTCATTCTTTTTGTATTTCTCCATCTTCCTAACAAAAATTGTCATTTTTTTCCCAATTCCTTCTTATTTCCTTTGGTTATCAAAATTGTTAAAAAATCATTGTGATGACAGAAGCAAAAATCCACATTTTTAACTGTAAAATTATGGTATTAATATATCCATGATACCTGTATGGAAAAACTAATGAGGTTTTGGCCAACTCAGTTTGACTTAAATGTGGTTTTAACTCATCCAGAGGTTGTTAAGAAATTATAAAAAGCAGACCCCTCCACAAAAAAAAGCCAACTTAAAACAAAATAACCTTTTATAAAAAATAAAACAATGTAGAACTAAACCTGGAGTCCATCTGGGGTGATGTTGTGGAGCCCAACAGAGGAAAGCTGCTGCAGTGGTTGGAAAACTTCTGTTGCTTTTTAGACTGTATTTCTTTTGGAATACTTTGCCTTAAACACATTTACACAGCAAATCATTTCCACTCTCCATCACTGATCCTAACTGTCCATCGTAGGTGGGCAGCACAATTTTCTTTTGAAGCTTCTTGTTATTCATTTTGCTTATCACTGTGGTTTATTAAAAAAAAAAAATGAGGAGTGAAGAGCCAAATTTTACAAGATAGTGGAACCTGTAGCCCCAACTGTAATTGCTTTTCTATACTCATCCTCTTAATAATTTAATTTGTTTATTTAGTGGCCAAGAACGTAGGCTTAAAATATGAAATTTACCTCAGTTATAGGTGTTTTCATTCTTTGTTTGCTATAAAAGGAAGAGGACAGGCATGTGTAATGTAATTGGGTAACTATTTGTAAGATTCACACACTGAGAGGATAAAAGAATTAGGTTAGTTATTTAAATATTAAGAGCTAGGTGTTCTGGGGTTACTTGTTTTCAGCCCTTGTTTTTGCTCCCTTTTCTCTGTTAAAAATGAATCATTTTTCCTTATTCTTCTTTCTTCCTCCTATGTTTCAATGCTCTCTGCCTGGCTTCCTTTATTTTTCCTCAAGACAATATCTTAGCTTCTCTATATTTTTTTTTTCCTTTCTCTTTCTTAAAAATTATAATTTATTTTGCCATTTTCTTTCTCTTTTTAGCTGGACAGCAGGAGGAAAAAAATGTAGAGTAGTGATAAAGGAAGAGCCACAACATCTTTTGGGAAAGTTGCTGGAAAGGGATCCACACTCAACTCAATTTTGGACTGGCCCAAGAGTGTAGAGGAGCCACAAAGCACCAAATTCCTTGGTTTTTTTCTATCATTCAGCCACCTAAATATTTTATAGTCAACTGTGTTAAAATATTACTCTTTTCTCCTTGTTTTTAAATACTCAGATAAGTATGTCAACTCGTTTTTGGAAGGGTTTTCACTGAGCTACTATTTAGCAACGTGTGAATATCTTCTCTCCTTAGAGAACACATTTTCTCTGCACCGTAGAGGGAAGTACATAACATAAATATAAATATAGTCATATCTATATTTTTAATATCTACATGTTTTTATATATATAAATTTTAACATAAATATCCAACAAAATAACAGACTTACAGAGGTTAAGTCATCCAACAGGTGACCTGCTACAGGAATTAACCCACTTAACCACCAGAAAAATAACCCCTGCATTGCAAACTGATCTAAATTTCCCAGAACAGCAGGGAGCTCCAAGGAATATTAGTCCCCACTAATATGCTTCTGTGTGTAAAATGGGTTTCTACTGTACTTTGGCTTTGAAAAAACTTTGCTCAGTGTTTGCTAGGACAAAGCCACAGCAGGCATGCACTTGGCTGGCTGGTGGAGAACTCTGCCCCAGTTTTCCATAATACATTTGTGAAGGGGTTGGTAACACCCAGTGGTTCCTGCAGCAGAATGACTGGAGTGTTGCACTGTGGACTTTTGGAAAGAAACAGGGAAGTTGAGCCACTGCAGCTCTTAGAGGCTAATGATGTGCTATAAACAGTGGCACAGAGCTAGCAACCTATAATCCACACTCAAAACAACCAGTCATTAAGACTTTAGAATTTCTTTTCTATAGAGGCCTCTCTTGGGGTTAAAACTGTGAATTTCTGAAGTCTTTGTGGGTGACTCAACCTCACTGTGCTCAAGTACCTACACCCTGCAGGGCTCATTTACCAAGAGCTTTACAGAGAGCTTTGCAGCAGCCAAGCCTGGAGAGGGAGCAGCAAACTGCAGTCAACAGGAGGCTCAGGGCTGGGCTAGACAACTCCAAGAGTAATTAGGTCATTAAATAAAAGCTGGGCTTAGTTTAATCATAGAATCATAGAATCCTTTAGGTTGGAAGGGACCTTTAAGATCATCAAGTCCAACCACTGAGAACGAGATCTCCTTGGCTGATGAGGATCTGTGTCCTCTCCATCCCTTCTTTCTTTCTCTCTCACTCTTCTGGCTGTTTAATTTGGCTCCAGCAGTTCACAAGCCTCTCTTCCTTCCTTTCATTGCCCCCTCTTTTATTCTTTGATTTCATTTCTGCCTTTCCAAAGCTCTCTCCAATAAGTTTTATGAAGAAGACTGTGAAAAAAAAGTTGGAGGACAACCTTATCCTACAGAAGATTTTTTTCTAAACTGGTATGGGAAGATTACAGAGAAATAAATGCCATTTATGGGCACCTCTCTCTTCACAAAGCTGAAGTCTCCCTTGGAACATGACTTGAAGAAAAACAGAGCTCAGAAACCTGCTGAAATGGTACAGTGCTCACTTACAGGAGCATGCAGCTTAGGGGTGACAGCACTGACAAGCTGTTTCATTGCAAATTGAGATGGTAAAAGGCAAAAGGAGATGGATGGCCACTCTCCTGGAACTTCTGCCCACATTCCCCAACACAAGTGAGAGCAAAAATAGCAGAAATCAAGCTTCTTAACACACATATCTCAGGTGCTCATCCCATCCCCATGAGCCAATCTCAAAGCAACCCTTTTGGACCCTGCAATCCATACACAACAGAGAGTTTGAAATCCAGAAGCCTTAGCTGGGCTTCTTAAGACTACTATTATGTCAATAAATCCTAGTAAGAGCAAAAATGCACAGGCTGGGGAAGCATTATTACCCTTTTTCCCTCCAGGCCAAGGAAGTTATTAGTTTGATTTGCAGTCAGGTCTCTGGTAGAGCTGGATGTTTGCCTAGATCCAAAAGTATTTGCCAAGATCACACAGTGAGAGACAAGGGGCCCAGGAAATGGGGAGACCCAACTGTGTGCAAGCTCTGTGGGGACTTCAGGCTATAGCAGTGGAGATGTTTAAAAGTCACCTTGCACAGGTATCTAGGCTACACAGCCACCTCTCTGCCCCAAGTCACTGAGTATTTTGTGGTTTTATTCCCTTCTGATAATAAATTAACTTCAAAGTGATAACAGGGTAGGGTGAAGTCCACCTCCAAGGCTTACTGAAGGCTGCTAAACCAGGAGAAATTGCTTCTCTTTTCCAAAAGAATTACCTTTTCTTTCCAAATGATTTGCTGCACGTTTAATTATGTATCTCTGTTCCTTCCTTGGTGGATCTGAACTCTGCTGACTGAGATCCAAAATTTCCTTTCTCAGATGGAGGAATTAACCCCCACATACTGCAGCTCAACAAACCCAGCAAAATGCCACCACTGGATTTTCCTCCCCTAAAATGACTCCTTACCTTTTATACCTCCTACACAAACAGCTGTGATATTGTAAATATGATAAATCCCTCTGTGTGGTCAATAAATTGATTAGGAGGAAAATCATCATGTGGGCTGGACTAGATGGGCTTATTAAGGATTCAATAGCTAATTGCTTGCCCAGTGGGATGAGAAATGAAGGAAGAAATAAATAAATAGAGAAAGAGATGTTTGCTTGTGGAGCTGTTGATGGGCTGCTGACCAGAGCTGGCTCAATGGTTGGACTTGATGATCTTAAAGGTCCCTTCCAACCTAAAGGATTCTGTGATTCTATGATTCTATGATTCTATGATTCTGATTCTATGATTCTATGATTCTATGATTCTATGATTCTATGATTCTATGATTCTATGATTCTATGAAGAAGACTGCAGGATTTTTGGGTAGAGTGAGAACCTCTTACTGCTGTTTGGCATGGAAGGAAGATATCCTCAGACCATGGTACTTGGAACAACAGAGCTCACTGTGCTACTGTAGTTCAAGGGTTTCTCTTTTATGGCCTAATTACAGTTGTAATATAATTAACTGCACCATATACTCACATAGCTCCTTTAATCCAATCATCCTAAAGAACTTTGCAAAGCATAATTAGGTAAGGAAGATACTCCACCTAGGAGAAAAACTCAGAGATGGTTCCCCCCAGCTTCACACCCTTCTCTTCTTTGTTAAATCCATCTCTCTTTACTGCCTTGTGAATAGCAGAGCTTGGAGGCAAAGCTAATTAATATTAAAAACTTGTTTGTGTGAGGTAGAAAGGGCAGAAGCTGGTGCCATTTGAGGGGTGGTCTGAAGGAGAGAAGGTGTCAAGCAAGAATAAAGAGTCAGATGAGCACCAAAGGAAAGCTGGAGACAGAAAAGATGCAGAATGAGTTCATATTAATACAGGAACTAAGGGGAAATGTGGCAACCTTGAAAAAATGCTGGGAAGAGTGTTGGGTTTGGTAATATTATTGTCCAGAAGAGCTCAGAAAAAGTCTATTCCCTTTAAAATTAAACACGACTGGTCTTTCTTCCTACTAAATAAGGGTTTAGACACAACTCTAGTCCTCACCAGCCAAAGCAAAGCAAAAAAATCTACAACTTCAGGGAGAAAAAGGGAAATCCTTAACTCCTCTCCCTACTGTTCATTTCCTGTAACTATTTTTTTCAGCACTAGGCAAAGGAGCTTGCACAGTGTGCAGAGAGAAAAATGATAGATTAATTAGCTCCCAGCAGATCTGCAGCTCCCCAGCCATGCAAAGCCTTCTGTTGAAAAGAAGTGCCCAGTCATCCTCCAAGCCTGAGCAAGTGGAAAAGAGAATGACTTAACACCTCCCACATTTCAGCCAAAAATGAGCAGAGCAGCAGCGAGCTGGACATTTAATAAATGAGGAAGGAGTTTAAAAGTAGCACCATAGTAGCTGAGAAACTGAAGTGGAATAAGTGGTCAGTTTTGTTCAGGTCAAGTCAAATCCTAAAGGTGTGGAAGATTTAAGTTTTATGAAGGAGTAACCATCACTATTTTTGCAGAACTGCTGAAGGAAGTGTCAAAAACTCTAAGCAGTTTCTAATTGGCTGAGCTGATGAGGTCAGTGAGGTCTCTGTGTCACCAAAAAAAACCCCAGCAGAAATAAGGACAGAAGGGGTTTTTTTTTCTGAAATGAGTGTTCCAGGGCTGGAGGCTGCAAGGCTTCTTCAGCAAACTGCTTCAGTGAAGCAAAGCAGAGCTTGAGCAGCATAAATCTGCCTAGAATACAGCTAAAAACATGGATTAAACATCAAGATAAAGGTACTACTGGAAAAACTAGAGGAGTGCAAGCCATAGACAGATATTCTGTCATTAATTTTTAAAAATGGCAAGAAAAAAGAGGTTTAATTTGTAGCACTATGTGCTCCTCTGCTTAGCCTCTTTCATAGAATCATAGACTGTCTGGGCTGGAAGGGACCTCCAAAGGTCCTCTAGCCCAACCCCCAAACCTCCCTCTTCCACAGCAGAAGAAGAAGATCCTATGTGAGGTTCACCAGTCTATTTTTCCCCATAACACTTTGCCATAAGTGAACACTAATTGATGCTAAATTGCAAAGGAACTTCCCCAGCATTACATGTTACATCTACACGGACTATCCAGGGAGAAGCTTGATTAATGTCATTATCACAATGAGGAGTAGAGGAATTAATGTGATTTGCTGCTTGCTATAACAGAAAAGCATTTCAATTTTACTTTGTGAAGACAGGTTCTTTATTTTTCTGTACAAAGTCCTTCCAGCTTGAGGGTAGAAAGTGTGGAAGTGACAGCTGAGGAAGGTCTTCCAGGAATAGAGCTGTTGGATTTTCCCTTGTTATTAGGTCTTGCTTTTACTCAAGCCCTGCTGTCAACCCAGGCATGTCTTACATCTACCATTTTTTTTTTCTGTGATCTAAAATACATTTTACAATTAATTTTGCCTTTGTTTATAGGGAAGTTGAATAAAGTTTCTCCAACACACTTGCAAGCAGTGATAATGACTTCTTTCTCTGTTATTAAAACTGGAAAACTTTCAAATTAGATACAATCCTGAAGTCATAAAGAGCCAATAACCATTTATTAAAATTCTGAATAACCAACCAGCAGAAGGATGTACCATTAAAATACAGAATTACTCAATTACTGTGAGGGTAACCCAGCACTGGCACAGCTTGCCCGTAGACATTGTGAAGTCTCCATCCTTGGAGATACTCAAAAGCCATCTGGACATGGTCCTAGGCAAACAATTCTAGGTGGTTTGGACTAGATGACCTCCAGAGATCCCTTCCAGCCTCCATCATTCTGTAATTCTGTGATTTTGTGGTCTGCAAGGTACAACAGCCACGTAGAGTCCACAAACAAAATGAGAAAACCAGGTATTTATCAAGATCAAGGGCAGTGGAATCACTGGAGACCACCATTCGGTTTGGACTAGATGACCTCCAGAGATCCCTGCCAGCCTCCATCATTCTGTAATTCTGTGATTTTGTGGTCTGCAAGGTACAACAGCCACGTAGAGTCCACAAACAAAATGAGAAAACCAGGGATTCACCAAGATCAAGGGCAGTGGGGCACTGGAATCACTGGAGGCCACCATTCTAGAGGCATATTTGTCCCACTGGGCAATATGAACCTTTTTTTGGTGGTATGTGGGCAGAAGAGTGCAGTTGTTGAGACTAGGAATCTACAAATGCAGTGTTCAAAATGCTTTCAAAGTTTAGGATCATAAAACCCAGAGCCTGCAAAAGAAACATGCAGAAAATCTACAAGCTGAACTTCTATGACTTCTTTTCTTTTAATCAATGGCTATTTGCTTTTACACAGAGAAATATCTTACAACAGAGATTAATTTACCCCTTATCTCAATGACTATCACATAAAGCAAGTTTCTGTCCTTCTTGCCAACAAGTAGTTGCACCTTCCTTTCAAATTTAGGGCTTTAAATATTTTTCCAAAGACAATTAACAGCAGATTTTTAAAGCAAATTTGGCTTAAGAACCAACACGATAAAAAATCCTAACAGTGCCATCTTCCCAGCAGGACTCCCATCCTCCCACTGTCTCCACAGTGAGGTGGGTAAGCAAAGCCCATGAGTGTACTGGTATTATTTGGTGTGGTAATAAAGAGGGAAACTGAAAACAGGATAAATGAAAGCTCAACTTCAAGAGTCGTCCCCTGACTACGAGCCTCATTCAGCTCATTTTCCAAAGCAGAAGGCAGAAGAGTTTCAAAATTTAGGCTGCACTTGGAAAAAACACTAGAAAATATGATGTAATAAGGAAATCTGGCTTTGCAGGGAGAAAAGGAGACATCTAATGTATTTTACTGACCTCCAACTTCTCTGATAGCATCTTAACTTGCAGTGAGATTTTTTTTTAGGGGTAGAGAATATAATTTAGTTCAACCCAGTGAGTTTAGATGATGCTTCTGGACCTTGCAGAGGTGAGTGTTTAGTTGGTTTATCTTCCCAGGGCACTTGCATTATCCAGCACAGAAAAAAAAAGCCTGGCCTAAGCCAGGAAGAAGCAGCACCTCCATTGATTGTCCTCAGGTTTGAACAGTCTTGTGTGAGGATTTTATGAATGCTTTTATTACAAACATTAAAGAAAACTTCAAATTAATAGGTCAGTGATGCAAAAGGTTCTGTGCACGACAGCAGAGGATGCAACACTGAGTTTCCTTTCAGCTCTCCCTTTGGTAACAATGAAATCTGGGAGAAAAATGTTTGGTTTTGGTTTATTTTTTTAAGAAGGAAATCAAGTGTTGGTGTTTTTAGAGAAGGCTTGTCCCTGGGTAAAGCCATTGTGCTGTATTTATGCAGCAAATGGTGTATTAATGGGTGTTCATTTACATTTCCCTGATAGCTGGCCAGCACTCTTCATAAAAATGAACAGCTTACTAAAGAGGCACGTAGAAACAAAAGCCTGAAGCTGAGAATATAGGTTATCTTCCCAAAAACAGGATTGCTAGCTAGGAAACCATTGTACAGCTCCAAAAGTAAAAAAAAAAATATAAGATCTACTGCCACCTCCCTCTGGTGGGCTGCTATTTATAGTGACAATGGGACAGCAGATAGATGTTGAGCAGTTTGATGTCATCATTTATCTTCCAAATGAGGTGGATAGCTTTTTAAATGTGAATAAATACAAATGCTGATTCCCAGCTAGCAACATGTGTACAATCCTTCTCTCCCACGTTCACCAGAGAGCATCCAAGCCAGGATCACTGTCACAGTAATGACTGATCCACAGCAGGCTCTGAAAGACCTAAAAAAGCTTTCCTGGTTACCAGGAGGAATATTGCCCCCAGGAAATGGATGATTCCAACCCAGTTTGCTCGTGGTGAATGCCAACCCATAACCATGCATCACTCAAGTCATTCATGAACCATAGGAGCCTCACTTGCTGCTCCTCAGACAACCAACAAATGTCATGGGATGAATAATAGAAGAACACATATATTTGTCCAGCACATTGAATTATCTGCTGTAATAGCAGATTTCATTCCACTCACTGGAAATTAGCTCTGTCTTAGCAGACACTGAATGAGCAGAATATTGACCAGGTGGGCTTCAAAATTCTTCTTCTGAGAGGTCTCAGGTGCTTCACCTACACAAGGGACTCATTGGGTGCTGTCTGATGCTGAGTGTTCATTCCACAGCTTGCAGCTCAGGGTGAGTCCAGTGCTCAGGGTTTTTTTTTCCAGTGGCCCATTTGGGCTTTGAAACTGTGGGTGTAGAAAAAATCTAGTTGACATCTCTCAGATGCAGTCACCATCATTTAACTCTCTCACTAAGCTGGTGGGGAGGAATGTGGGATACTCAACATCACAGCTCCATTCTCTTTCTTTTGGACTGCTTGTTTCTTTTCTCCAAACACAGGCCAGATGTTAATTACTCTTCTAAATGATAGGAAGATGAAAAAAATATATCTAAAATCTTTTTGAAAGCAAAGTCCTCCGTGTCCCAAGACTAACTGATGACTGTGAAGGTGTTCTTCATATTCTCTTTAAAAAATAAAACAAATAAATGGGCAAACTTAAACTATTTCCCTTAGGTTTGATTGATGGAAAGCACAAAAAGATGTCGTATCTTCCTGTTTTATTTATTTTCTAATCAAAAAATTGATATAAATGGTGGCTCTTCCAAAAATGGAAAACGTTTATAGCTCATCTTTACTTTTCCTGGTGTGAGCCTTTTGGTGTTTTGAAATGAGACTTAGACAGATGTTTGCCAGAAAAAATCAATGGAAAATCTTAAGCATTTGAAGTAACTGGTATATTTGGTGCTTAAGAAGACACACAAGCTTGCCACTTGGCCAGATGTTCCCTAGCACATCTGGGCTTTCCTCTGTCAACGCCAGATGAAGCTGACAAGACCCAGAAGTGGTTTGTTGTCGTTGATTTTGTCTTTTTCCAACCCATTAATAAACCTCTACAAACAGCCTGCCTGTGCATGCAAGTGAACTGTATTCCCTGGACATTTTTCAGCCTTCCAAAAATAGTTAGAAAAACGTTGGTCTAAAGCAGCTCAGCAGGATCTGATGGATTCAGACGTGCAGAAAAATTACAGGAGGGCGAGTCTTAGGCACTGAAGTTGGACATGAAAACCAGATTAATATCCACATACCTCAGGTATGCTTGAAAAGAGCCATCAGGTGTCTGAGTCCTCTCTAAGAAAAGCTTCTTTAAGGAAAGAAGTCACATAGACTCTGCTTCTGAGATTCCTGATGGCTTCTTCCTTGCTCTCTGTCTTGGTTTCATATTTTTCCTGGGAAGCAACGTCTCAAACTGCTCATGGATTTCCTTGATAAGGACAAAATATGGAAGGATTACTCCATGTTTTGTATACATGTAACTTCTATGTATGTGTTTTGGCATAAAACATGTTTTATACCAATAGTAACTCTTGGTTCTTTTCCTCAAGTTGAGTTTGCAGTCCATCAAGCTGGGTTTTTTTTGCAGAATTCTACTGCCTACCATGTCAGTGCTGTAATTGTGTGCACTGAAGATGCTTAATTAAGTAGAATACTTAACACTCATCTCTGCTGAAATATTTCTCATTGTATTTCCTTTATATAATTTGACAAGAACTCTTTGATTCCTAACCCTACACATGGAAGTTCTCACTCCTTTTTGTGTTGTCTGAAAGTTTAAGGATGTGTTTTGTTTCCACTACCCTCTAGTTGCCTTCTTTCTCATTATCTAGAATTTCATTTCCATTTTGGCTACTTCATTTTAAAAAAAAATGGAAAAAAAAAATCATTTTAAGGGACTTATGTAAGGAAGGACTTCAAAAATAGTTTTATTGTGAATTTTCTTGCTTTTCTAACAAGAGTAGTCACTATAGAAGAAAATTAACTGCTACCACTCAATAGTTTAGATCATATCATAATCCTTTCAAATGTTAGCTTGGGATTTGCATCCTTCTCTGCTTTATTTTGGAGGAGCTAATTAACTTTAAAAATAGATGCAAAACATGGGAGAAAAGATGGTGGAAGCCAAAAGGTTGACTCCAGCAAGAGTTGCATTGAATTAAATTCAACTCCAGCACAGAACAAAGGGTGGAGTGCAGGGGGACAGTCTCATTTGAAGGGGTGTGTCTTGCTGTGCAGTCTCTTTAAGTGTGATCTGCTTTTGGCCTAATTTTCTCTGACAGTGTATTTAATAACACTGGTCCCTTACTGAGAATACCTTCTGCCTAGTCTGTCACTGTAGAAATTTTGGCTCTGTAAATGGGCACATCTTTGTCAATCCCACACTTAAATTTCCTTAAGGGAATTAAGAACCCTTCACAGTTGCTCATACAGCTCCAGAGGAAGAAATTTTATGCTGTTATTAAAGCACCTCAAGCCTAAGCCATCCTGAGTTTGTGGCTCCTCTACTTTTTATCTACCTATTAAAACAAAATTAGGAACTTATAAAATAAGAACACTGCCTCCTAAGAACGATTATTCAAAAATCCTAGACAGGACTCTCAAGGGCACATCAGGAGCTTCACAACAATATGGATTAATGTGATTTTTTTTTCCCCCTCTATGCTAAAAATAGGTGGGCACCACTGTTTGACAAAGGTTTTATGGGGGAGGTACATTTGTCATTGATGAACATTCATCATTAAGGAGCTTTATATTTCAAACGTTGCCTAATGGAGCTGCGTGGAGTGGAGAGCCCACAGGTAGATGCACTTCAGAGCTCTTTGGTTTCCAAACTAGCAGTCCTATTTAAATGTGGACATGCCTTCTGTGACCTGATATATTAGAGGGCCTGAATTTCATTTAGTTTAAAGGTGCCATTTTCTCTTTTATTTCCTCCACTGCAGTTGTGCAGCTTCTGAATGAAGTCTATGGGCACGGTGGGTCTGAAGAGCCCAGCAGAGGTATTGAAGGATTATTTTCTCTCTCCTCATCACTACATAAATTATTGTAGGATTCAAAATCAAAAGAATCTCTAAGGGTCTTGCATCTGGGTCTTTTAAGAGGATAAAAAAGATGCTTGAGTTAAGCCAGGCTCCCCATCTTAAGGAGTTCTGCATGCTATAACCAACACAGCACTTTATGGATCAGTTGCATGGGACCATTTTTGCCACTAAAGCCACAAGATGTACAGCTCTTAGCTTGCAAGAAGGGTGCAGGTTGTCCTGTCTCTTGCTGTAGGAGCATCCTTGTCAACAGCAATGCTGAGACAGGAGGCACCACTGATGAAAGGCCCATTTAATGAGTTAATCAATGCTGTCCCACGCAGGCTTCCAGCAAGCACCTCATTTGTCAACACTGCTAAAGGTTTTGTCTCTATTTTTATGGTTAAAAACTGTTGTCACATCCTGAGCTGAGAACCAGAGTGGGATCTGATCAGACAAAACTGAGTAGAGTGCTGAATTTCTGTCTTTTCACTTTGCATTCTCTGTGCTCAGGAAACAAGGTGGCAGCAAACTTGCCAGTGAAGGGGACGAGTGGAAATCACAGGCTTAGAGGGATCCCAAAGAGAGGTATGATTTTAAGAGGGCTCATTATGCTACCACTTTTCAAATAGGAGTATTTGGGAGGAGCTGGAAGTTAAACTCAGTGAATTATTTCACATTCTTAAACCACTCACTAATTTAAGCCAGACACTTGAAGACTATATACAGCTTTTTATGAAGCATGCATCTTGTCCAAATTATCTCTTTATTCCTCTTGCTAAGAGGAATAAAGAGGTAATAACTGTCTAAGTAGGCAGTTCAGACAAGAGAATGCCCACAGCCAACAAGAAGGGATAGACAAATAATTATTGAGTGGATTACTTCATCCTCTTCTTTGTCTTTGAGGCACAGGTCTCAAAATAAGATGTGGGATGTATTCATGGCATACCCTGGTGTAAAATAAACAAGGTCAATTCAGAGGTGCACAGCTCCATTTTTTCCCCATGATTTTCACTCCATTTCAAGCTTTTAATGATCCTTTCCAAAATGGAATGCAATGGCTGGAAAAGAAACAAAATGGTTGGAAAATGAAAAAAAAATGAGTACTCTGAGGTGTCACCAATCATCTCTCAGTTAAGAAGAATATTTTTGTGGGCTCTTCTACAGGTTGGCTTTATAACAACAGTCCATAGTATGCATTGAATTTCTTTGGTGATGCCTTTGTAGGCAAAATGGTTGGAAAAATGAAAAAAAAAAATGAGTACTCTGAGGTGTCACCAATCATCTCTCAGTTGAGAAGAATATTTTTGTGGTCTCTTCTACAGTTTGGCTTTATAACAGTCCATAGCATGCATTGAATTTCCTTGGTGATGACTTTGTAGGACTGGAATAATGGCAATTTTCTCCCTTGTCCCTATTGCCCCTTAGATTAACTAATCCCCATCTTTATGCACTTTTTTCTCAAGCACTCCTTGTCTGCCACAGACACCTGCACCCTGTGCCACGTTCAAATGTTCACAATAAAACCATCAGGAGCAGATTGATGTGAAAAGGCACAAAAGTCAAAGGGAGCCATTTGAGATTTTATCTTCCTGCCATCCCATGGTTCATCCCCAGTTATGCAATAATAAGGAGAACAGAGGGAAGGCTGAGATGAGGTGAGAATAGTTCAATTGTTTTTTTGATAACTGGCTTCCAACTTTAGTTTTTCACACACTTCCATTCCTCAGCCTTACAAAAGTGGAGCCACTGAATTCAGCACATGAAACTCTAAGCAGCTTAGGGAATGTTTTCCTGAAGAAGCTGCATACAGGGACACAGCTCATGGAAAACCCAACAGGAATTTTCAGCTCCTGCATTTTTTTAAGAGTCCTTTCTTGTTTAGGGGTTCTTTATTAGAGCCAATTGCTCCTCATTAGCTCCCAGTTTAGTGCTGAAAGCTCCATAACCTGCCCTAACAGCCCCCAGGAGGACTGCTGTAGTGGAGGATCTGGTTGTGTTGCCATTCTAAACCTAGTTTCGGAGATATTTATAACTCAGCCATTTGAATTTGCATCAGGCTTTGGGGAACTTGGCTCACAGGTCAAAGAGTGAAAAAAATGCTCAGCTTATGGATTTGAAAAGAAAAGATTTTAGCCGTGAGTGGTTTGCAGGACAGAAAATCTCACCCTGGTTTAGAAGCTTCCAGGAGAAGGAAGTTTATCTTATTTTTTGCAGTAATCATGTGAAATATATGTGTTGCATTTGTGTTTATAAACTGAGATTAAGAAGAGCTATTCTGTTAACAGCTTAAGATGTTTAATTATCAACATCAAAATATACTGCTTTTTACAAACTGTCAAAAGTAAAAGCATGGATAGTGCAATTTCACCTTCAGTTTTTGATAATTGATAAAAAATGTTGTATTTATAACTGCTTACAGAATGTAGAACAAGAAAACATTGGTAAGAAATAGAATAAACAAGCCTTAGGTCATCTAATTGATTAGCTCGTGTCTTATAATATAACTGCTTACAGAATGTAGAACAAGAAAACATTGGTAAGAAATAGAATAAACAAGCCTTAGGTCATCTAATTGATTAACTCATAACGTTTCTTGTAGAAGAAAAAATTCTCACATTTCCTTTTTATGGGGTCCTTACCTCTGATTTGGATGAATATAGCACCAAATCCCATCTCGAGCCTATTAACAAGGAAATGAAAGCTGCTTAATGCTCTTTTAAATTTTGGGCTGGCTGACAGTCACCTTTACAGCTGGGGTGTTTTTCTAGTGTGGCTATAGTGGCATAAATACATTTGTAACACACATTTGAATATTTATTGGAATATCCAGTAATATTTTTCTTCTGGCAGTTATTCTTCTAATATATTTATGGTCATTTTCTTCAGCTATTTAACTTTAGAAATTAATCAACAAAATTTCTATTCTCGATGACTTCATTGAGGTCCTTCTCTTTCTTAGTGCCTTCTGCTTGATGGGTGTATTGCCTTTCTGTCACAAATAGTCTCAGCTCTACTCTAAACCACATAGTTTTCTAGTCTAACTCAATTTTCACTTGATAATTGGTCTTTCCCTCCAGCTCCTACTCCATCAGCAAGTTGCATCACCCCCTCTGGGTCACTGACATAAGGCTGAACAGACTCCTCCTTGGTGATTCCTCATTCTAAGCCCAAAATTACCCTTGGACTTCGATGTTTAAGCCTATTTTGTAACTGTGCAAATGCCTCATCCTTTGCACCACACCTGCAGACCTTATAAAAGAGCATTTTTTCCCCTTTGGGGTGTCTGTGAAGCTGCCTTCCAGCCCATGTCAATAGTGATGGTGGCTTCCTCTCTCTCTTTGGCTTTTCCTGCCTTTTCTTCTCCCTTTATCCTTCCCCTGCTCCTCTAAACATCCCTTTTTAACATATCCTCAAATGCCTGATCAGATTTGTTCCCTGCTGTATATTAAACCATCTTTATTATCATGTCTGTCTTTTAGTTACTGCCCACTCTGTCCCTGAACCTTGCCCCAGCTATGAAACAAAATTTGATTCATTTTCTGATACTTCTTTTCAAAGTAAAACACTATATCCTACAGCTTTTAGGTATGCAGACAAAAAAAAGTAGGTTCCTATTATTCCTAATTCCCAGGATAGTTTGGAAATTGTACATATTATTTACAAATATTTTCCTTTGGTTTCATTTTGAGTGTGATTTTAAAATCTGACATTTTGCAGCTCGGCACCTGCTGGTGTTAAATACATTATTATCCATACTGGCCAATTTTCAGTAATTAGATATTAAATATCCCCCTGAATATTTTAAATCTGTTCTATATACCTAAAATAGCTATTTTCAGCGAGGAATAGTCTGTGTACATCTGCTTTACCCACAGTGTCTGTGTGTTCAGGTTTCTGTGTGCCTAAGGGTTTCTATAAAATTGCAAAATCAGCCTAGAAAATATTGATTTAGTTTCAGGTGGGCAAGTTTTTTAGATTTCTGTAAAACCCCAGTTCTGCAAGCAAATATATACTAAAGATCATGAGTTTGTCATGACATGCTTATGTATTTAAATTTTAACATAGGCAATGGAGTTTACAGAACCAAGGTCAAAGTTCTGAAAACTTAACACTACAATTATCTGCTAAAATCTCACATCTTCCAGTACCTGAGAGTTAAAAAACTTCACCTTCCTTTTCATCTTGAAATGCAACAGAAGTCCTACGGCTCTAAGTTTTTGCAAAACTGAATTTCTGAGGATTTTCATTATCAAAACCTGGGAAGAAACCTTTAAAAAATGGAGTGTCTGCTTTCATTAGGGTCAAAACAATTGTATGACCCTTAGTCAGATTTCCATCCTTCTTATATGGGCATTATAATATGATCTGACAACTGCAAAAGTCACAACGTGCACTTCAACCTTATCAACCCAACACACTCAACCTTATCCAACCCAATCTTGGCCCAGCTCATTCTCATTTGGACAAATCAGGGTTTTCTGATTGCAAATCAATCTGATTGTTCTGGAAATAATAGGAAGTGTTTGCACAGTCAGTGTGGAGTTGGATTCGTGGTTACAGTGCCACGAGAGGAAAGTCTCCTTGTAAGTGGGAGCTTATATGTAGCAGTGCAAAGAGAGCTACAGTTTTTTAGGTTGTTTTAATTTGATTTTGAATAGAGGAGTTTTTTTCTCTCATGAAAATCCAGACAGATTTTACAGATGAGAAACCAGGGAGGACTTTATCTAAAACACAGTTGAGCTAAGTACTCATTTAAGAATCATATGCAGCATCTTCCCTGGCTAGATCAGTGACAGAAAGGTCTCATTATATTCACTCTACATCTAGTCCCTCTGTAACTTCCATTTCCAAAAAGGATTTTAAATCTTTGCTGAATTATAAATGTGCTGCAGAACTTGCCTGCTCAGAGAGCCCTAAAATAATAACATGGAATTTTGCAGGACTTCTCAGATTTTCTCTTCCACGGTGTCTTCTTCATCATTTCCCCAGCTCTGCAAAGGCACTGGGGAGATAAAAGAGACAATGATTTAATTTTTTAAAGCTTGCTGTTCATGTTTTTTCTCTTTCTCTTCTCTGCTCATTCTTCAGGAACACGCCTCTTTCTCACTACAACAAATAAGACTTCTGTAAATAAGATCTGTGCCTAATGAAGGAGTGGACTGCATTATATTTTGACACCATAGTAAAATTTGGCTTCAAGGAGATCCAAAAAAAAAGAGAAGAGGGAAGAAGTGGCTGATGTATGCATTTGAAGTTGCTGCAAAGAAAAGGGAATGTAAATAGTCGTGGAAGAATACTATATTGTATCTTCACTTGAGCTGGAGAAATGATCCACTAGACCACCCAAGAGCAAGTAATACATACCATGTCCTGGCCCTTATGTATTCCATCAAATCCTTAACATGAAGATGGATTTACCACACACACCAAAAAAAATTGAGCCACAGGAATGATTGTTCCTGTCTTCATTTATTCTCTTCTGCGTGTGTGTTGGAATAATTACTCATGTATTAAATACTGTAAACTAGAAAAGAAATGTTCAGCTGCACTTATCTACAACCTAATAGCTGGTAAAATAAGCAACAGCTAGATATCTTGAATCAACATTTAATTATTGTTCAATATCTGGATCTTTTCAATATATAATGAAATGGAGTGACGCCCACACACAGGTCCCCTCTTTGACTCAGACACATTGAGACAAACAAAATCCAAGTGATTGCCTTTAAATGATGGAACTTTTCCCAATTTGAAGCATCAGCTTTCCAGAAACAAGTGCCTTTCACCTTGCAGAGATGGCCCTCAGAAAATCTCCTCCTCTCGACAGGGTCGTGGTGCCAACCAGCCCTTTAGGAAGAGTATGGGTGTGAATTTCTGCTGTTGCCTAATTCTCATTGCAGGCTGTCTTTTCCATATGCACCATCCATAAAATTGCCTACTGGAGGTCCCTACACATTCAGAAACAATGAGAGTTCCAAAAAGACATGAACCATGAGCATTGTTTGGACTTTCTGTCCTATTTACATGAACTTGCCAAACCAGCCCTGTCCCATTTTCATTCCCTCAGTCATCTGCTCCCACTCTGCACCACATGATGTTTACATGGGATCCCTCTCCACTTTATTCCTATTTTTTTCTTTCTTTTTTTTTTTCAATCCTGTTTTATTCTCCTGAGGAATTGGTGTTGCACTTCACCCAAGCTGATTTCTAATGGTTCAGAAGCACTGCAGTGGGGATGCTGTACAGATAAGCCTGCCCTACATTTCCTCTCTTAGAAAGGTTTTGCTTTTCTTACTTTTTTCACTCTCTGTTGCAAATACATCTCATTTATATGCTGTGCACCACAGAAAGCTGAAATGTGCATTAATCCAAGCGAGATAATAAGAACTGGAATCCTTCAGTGTCCTTGCTCTCTTCATTTTTCACTACCCTTCCAACAGAATTTCACCTGTTGCAGTCTTCAGCATAAGGTTTATACTTTTTTTTTTCTCTTTTTACACGTTCTGTGTCTACAGAAAAGGGGATCACACTCAGGAATACCTAATAAGTGTAAGGTATATTCTGTCTGTTCCATGAGGGGCATTTTCTGCTTCCTTTTGGCTACACATTTCAAGAAATGCAAAACCTGAGGTTTTTTTCTACTTCCTAGGAGTACTATACTAATATTTTCACATGTCTTTTCTTACTTCTTTCTTAGGCTATGTATATTACCCTCAAGACTAGGAAAAATCTCATGTCTGTGTGTACACACAGAAGCTCATGTAGAAATCATTTACAAATCAATGTGCTTTTCATAATAAATAGGATTTCCATCAATGCCAGAGTTTTGAACTTGAAACTCTTTCCAGTCAATCAGAGGAAACACTTCAGGAAGATTCATACGTTGAGATGGTTTAAAATGATCTTTCTTTGATGATAGGTACTGCCTCTGCCTTAGATATTGATACTGATATTGATTTGATATCAATATTTGATATTGATATTGTTATTTTTTTATTCCAAATGAAATTAGTTGCCTGAAAGGTCTTGATGATCTGAGTAGGGAGGGAAGACTGTATCTAAACCTCAAAGGACATGCAGATGAGGACTGCCAAACAAAGTAGCAAAGGAGAAGTCCTCAAAAGGAACTTTATTTTATGCTCTCCAGCTTGGCCTGGGAAGAAGAGAATATTATATTCCTATAGGACAATCCCAACAGCCATGGAAACTTTACTTCTGGGTACCAGAAAGCTTTGTTATCTCTTTATTGATGCCACAGGGGCCTGTTTCATCCCTTATCTTATAAATTCATGCTCCTGTAAGACTCCTGTAGTTACCCTCCATCCCTGCAAGTCGTTGGTCAGTCTCAGCCATGACTGCACAGAATCATAGAAGCACACTGCTGGCTCATGGTCATCCTGCTGTCTACCAGGACCCCCAGGTCCCTTTCCCCTACACTGCTCTCCAGCAGGTCACCCCCAACTTGTACTGGTGCATGCTGTTTCTCTTCCCCAAGTGCAAAACTCAACAGAGGGAGGGTCACTTTTGTCTTTCCCTGTCCTGGCTCAGCTGTGCATCATGTAACATTGGAGGCTACTCTGCTTCCACTCCCAAAACCTCCCATGAGCCAAAACAGCAGATGGAAAGGAGGGAGGCAGAGGTGGGTCCTTTCTGCTTGGGATACAGCCTCTCAACCAGCAGCAGAAGAGACACTGGAGAACTGGCACTGGTTCTAATTTTGCACCATGGTGGTCTTTTTCCATGGTTAGCAGAGAAGACATTTCCCCACCATCTGCTTGTACAGTCTTAGAAATAAAGCTTCAGACAGATCTATCTAGCTGGTTCTCCCTCTTCCTCACTAACTGCCTTCTTAAGCCCTGACTTACAGGACTCCTGGGAAAGCAGGAGTCTCCTGGGTACACAGCTTCATCAAACATTTTGCTGCAGTGCCAGGTAAAAGTTGTCCCCAGTATTCTCTACCCTATTATTCTAGTTTTTCTTTAATGTGACATTAACCTCCTTTCTCTTTGCCCACCTTTTAATCTGTTTGTCCAATGTCATCTCTCTGTTACAAACATTTCAGGCCACTTTTATTCTCTATACTTATGACTTCGAATTGTTAAATTCACAGTTAAAAATCATCATAATAAAAAAAAAGATAATTAATAAACATTAGTTATAATTAACGAGAGGTAGTTTCAAGATGAAAATCTGTGAAGTCCCAAATGCCTCTTGCTTTGGGACGACACAGCTCTGGGGTTTGGCAAGTGTTCATATCTAATAATAACAATGCTCAATGACACAGTGACTTTGAAATAAAAAAATGAGGTTTAAAAACAAAAATCTCTTTAAGCCAGTAGCCACATTTGTCACCAAAAATTCCTCATGTTACAGAGAAGATGGATTATGATGAAAAGAGGTAATCCCATCAAACTGCCTGCTAATTCTGTTAAAATTATGCCAGTGATAAATACTCTCTTCAGCACTGAATAACCCTTGCAGAAGTGGCCCTGTCAGTCAGGGAATGTTGATTTTGCACTAACTCTCATTAATTCCTACGTAGGTATATGCAGTGCTTGCTTCTTAAAGGACACAAAAGCTTTTCCCTTTCCTTCAGGCTTGCTCTGTTGCATTGCTTAACCTAAATGACTGATTATTTTTGGCTTCCCCAGCCAATAGTTGCATATTCCCTCCTTGCAAAGAGCATAACACTGCTTATAGTGTCAACACAAACATCCTGCAGTTGATATTTGTCACAGGAGCTTTTCTTGGGATCATGTGATTTATGTTTTAACTTCTTCATGCCATTTAGTAGCTCGTGTTTTAGTTCACTTGATGAAATTTTATCACAAAGGATAGAGAAATAAATAGGCATTTGTGAATTCAAACCCTTCAGACACTGATCTTGCCTCTTTTGTCATTGCTCTGCCTGTTCACTGCTGCAAAGTTGTTTCAAATGGATGCAAAGTCTTACCAGCCCCAAAGCAATCAGAGTTTCCAACCTCATTGCCCTTGGCCAACTCCCACTGCTGCCAGAGAGCCCTCAGACCATCAGTGGACTGAAAACCAGCCTGGTCTAGACCTGAGTGTGACCTTGGAAGGGCACGGTGGAGAATATGCAATTCAGGAAGCACTCGTGATCAAAAGTTATGCCTAGCTTGCATAACTCCAAAATAATTGGAAAAGGTGATCTATCTCCTGCCAACTTTTAAAGCATCTTTATAAATGAATGCAATATATCTCAGAGTGTTCAACTGTGGCCTAAGGCTGTGGGATTTTAAAATCATGACTTTTAAAATCAGCCCTAAAAGCTCTTGCTTTGGGTTATTTTTCTGTAGTGCCCAGGACAGATCCTGTCCCCTTTTTGCCATGCTCTTTGGTATCTACACAATGGCAAGGATTGTAGTTTTGACTTTTCATCTAATGAGCCTTCATACAAGACAAGTGCACATTTGGAAATATTTCCTTCAAAGATAGGGGGAGAGGAAAAAGAGAAAGAATATTTGTGTGAGGGGAAGGAAGAAACTTTCAATGCAGAGCAGTAAATATCTCCTCTTGGAAAGCTGAGAACACTGAGTTAGATTTTGCCACTGTAATCCTTTCTTCATCAGCACCTTCTCACTCTCTATTTTCATGCTTTTCCAGGCTTGAAGTGGGAGTAGAAGTATGGAAAAGCTGCTGGAAGAGCTCTGCTCTCATCCTTTCACCCTTGCCTCATTTCCTTGGCTCCAGTAGCACACATCTGCTTCACCAGCTCTTTCTCCTGTGCCTTCTTCAACAGAGCCCCCCTGCCTGAAATTTCCTTCCTGACCCAATCCACCATGCCTCCACCCTTTACTCTTTAAAGTCTCTTCTCAGAATACTTGTCTCATAAAATCCCTAAGCCCCAGTCCTCCCATTGAGTCCATCAAAGAAACAGAGAGAAAAAAACAAACAACCCCCTACAGACCTACTAAGACATGAAAATAAGCTGAGAGCAAGGGCTCAGCTGCTCTTCCTTTTTTAAACTCTCTTCCCACACTGTTTATCTTGTTCAGCCTATCTAGAATGATTATTAATTGGTCTTCTGCAGTTTTATACCTAGAGTGTGAGTTTCCCAGAGCAAGATCTTCCTTTTAATAAACGGTGTCCATAAAGGCTGTAACTGGCTCCTGGCACAGAGAGAACTTGTCTTCATTTTTCTTACTAAATAATCAAAAAAAGCCTGAAAAAGCTCAAGAAGGGCTATCCCTGCAAAATTACTATCACAATTTATTTAGCTGAGAAATGGAGATAAGCATCTGAGTTTTAGGATGACAAAGGATTGTATCCAGCGGATGCTCGGAGATGCAAAGCAACCATAAAACTCAACATTTATTTTCTGGCCAAGGAAACAATTTTACAGCTGTTTTCTATTGTCAGAATGACTCAAAGCATATGGGTGAATCTGCTCCCAAACCTTCTGAGATCCACCAATCATTGGTTTTCACCTAGGCAGCTGCAGAGTTAAGGAGTTGCACTCTGACTTGTCTATGGAAGTCTAGCCTGAATAATCTCTTATTTTTTCTCCCTTCTTTTAGGGTAGGATTGACCTCTGTGCATAAGTCAGGCATAGGGTTGAGGTGAGGGAAAAACCTTCTGCTAACCATTTCCAAGGTAATAAGTTCATTCCTTAGCCCAGGGTTTGGTTCCCTCTAGAGAGAGCAGAAGCTGGAGTCAAATCAAGGTCTTGGCGTTGTGATTTTGTTTGAAGATGGGTCTTGGCTTTGTGATTTTGAAGAGCTTTGTGCCTTCTACACTTGAGGCAGTTGGGTTTCTCCATACTTAGGTGGCTCTCAGTGGAAAGGTAAATGTGTTGATCTGTTCATGATTGGGAGTATAATGGAAGAAGGGTCATTTTCATAACCCTGGGATGAAACGTGAAAGGATGGTCAATAAATGAAAGCAAAATGAAAAAAAATGAATAAATGAAAAGATAGGTCAATAAATATTTTGCTATTCTATGTTTTGAAGATACTGGATAACCTCTCCAACCTGTTTCCAAAAAGTGGGCTTTAAATAGAAGCAGATTATGTCATAAGTCCTGCAGGCCATTTTGAGGGACAAAAAAATAGATGAATTTTTTATCTTGTTAAAAAAAGGTTTTTGTGTGGTTGTATATCAAAACCACATCAATCAGAGACCAGAGCTAGGTTTACAGAGGGAAAAAACAGGATCCTTTTAAAAACTATTCCACTAATACATCTCTGGGGGTTTTTTTTTGCTGCTGGAATTTGTCTTCCATAGTAATGCAATGCACAGTGTTCAGAGAAAACCACCAGTTTTTAAACTGATGAACTCTTTGAGCCAAGTGCTAAATCAGTTATTATTCTGAGGAGCCTGGGAGCCAGATTGGAAGACTGAAGCAGTGAAGAGCTCTCAACAGCATGGTTTTTTTTTTATCTCTTATATAAACATCTCCCCCCTTGGTTGGAGCTCTGATCTTTCTACTTACAACTTGAAAGCTTGGTGAGCCTGCTCGCTGCCCTATAGCACGTGTACAGCCACAGCTAATGCTCATTCTACCAGTCACAGATCTGAGTAAAGGGGGTAGGATGTGTTTTCATAGCCACCCTCTGTCCTCTTCCCCAGGAAAAATCAATATTCACACAAGGGAGCTGATGCAAAACAATCATTTCAGTCTACAGGGCTTGGTGCCTTTCTCCTTCTACTTTGCTCAGACCTCTTTTTAAAGCTGTCTAAGCCTTCTTCTCACAGGAACACTAAAGGTAAAATGTAAAAAGATGATAAAATCTGAAATACAAGTAAAAAGTAGCTTTTGACCAGCTTAGAACAGAAAACCATGGGGAGGTCAGACAAAATTAAACAATCACAATTCCAGTTGAGTGTTGATCTTTGGCCAAACTGCAGGAAAATTTTGACATTGCCCAGAAGGACCAATTTCTTCAATGCTGGAGTGATTGGCCTGCCCAGCCTGGGAGCTGTCTCTCTGCCACTCTTATCTTTAGAAAGTGCTGGATTTATTTAGTCATTCAAGACATCAGTTTTAAGGGGAGGTAGTTTACCAGCTGCTGCAGCCCACTGGTCAGCCATGGCAAGCTTGCCCAACTCAGGGCTTTGTAAAGCTGCTTTGCAGAGGAATTTATCCAAGCTAAAGCTAAATTTGTGTTCCTAAACACCCCTGCAACGTCCACCCTGATATTTCAAGACTGGGTAGGGTAAATGGAAATCAAAATCCTTAGGTATAACTACAAGAGTTTTGGTTCTTTGCCTTACTTTTCCATTCTATTTTTCAAGTGCTTCTATTTTTTCCACCCTTTTTTTTCCACTGCTTTCCTGCTGTCGAGAGGGCAAATACACAGCTGCTAAAAGTCTCATCTCTCTTTGACAAGGCAATGACATTTATTTCCTATCCTTCTTTCAAATCCTAGTTACAATAACATCAATGATGCCCTGAACTTTCCTCAAGTTTCACTGATGTGAGAGAGATTAGTAGCACAGCGATTCGTTTTCTTTGGCCACCTCTTTGCCTAATTAGGCTCAGACTGCAGCAGAAGGAGAACTGGTGGCAAAGTTGCTTTCTGGATGTGTGAAGAAAAATCTTTTCCAAATTTCTCTTTCCTCAAAATGGAACCAAAATCTAAAAGGTTTCACAGGTTCCTATGAACCACAAAATCCTGAGAACGTTTTTTTTTTTCCAAACTGAAGATCTATGAGTCTTCCCAGATGAAATATTTTCCCCAGAAGCTACATCTGCTGAATAAAACTGTGATTTACCTCATTTTCATCGATGCAAGGCAGGTCAGCTCTGCTCAACACCTGCCTGAAACCCAGAAGTTTGTAGCCTGCTTTACAGCCAAGACTCCCTGGGGTTTTTTTGCTCCCTATGCCAAGCAGGGAAGAGTTCAGCTCATCCTGACCTGATAACCTCAGACTTTCAAGGTCCTCAGCTTAGGAGCAGGCTGCCCAAAAAGTCAAAACTCTAAATGAAATCCTGGGCTACATTTGGCAAATATTTTCTGACAGAAAACTTTGGGGCTGAACGCAGATGGGTTTTTTGGGTTGGAAAAAAGTTCTTTGTAACACTAACTTGAGAACAGCATGAGGTTTGTCCTACTCCAGGGGACATCCTGGGAGTTCAGAGATCTCTGTTGGTAGTCACAGAGAAGAGCAAATATTTTCTTCCTATCTGTGGCAGGATCATGCCCAGGGCACACACTCACCCATGGTTGTGGTAGCATCCTCTGCAAAGCTTCCACTTTCCCCTTTTGGGATGTCTCACACCACAACCAGGCTTGGCAGGGTCTCTAAACACCTAGGAAATGCAAAGATGTTGCTGATGGCACTGCTATAAATAAATTTTAGAAATTATTATTCCTTTTTTTTCTTCTCACCATGCCTGAGAACAACCAACCATAGCAAGTGATGCTGAAGATGACAGAGAAGCCCATGCCAGCCTTTGTTTCTCTGTTAGATCTGTGCCTGAAGTTGATGATGAAATGGTCATACACCAAAAAAAAGCCCCAGGTAGCAGCGTGACCTTTGAAATGCCCAGGATCACATTTTCAAGGGACAGTTTCTTTTGTTTTGCAGATGTGATTTGTGCTTGTAACTTCTGAGGTGCACTGGAACAAATGCCTCCGCCTCAGAAGCTCCAGATTCAATAGCTGGTCCTTCTGCAGGTCCTTCTTCTTCTTACTATTGACTCTGGAGCTTAAAAAAGAAGGGATGTGCCTCAGTCTGAAGATGCCACACCACTCTCACACGTTTTATGTGCAGTCCATCCCAGAAGAGAAACAGTAAACAGTAAAACAGCAGGAACTTTTTCTCTCACATGGAGCTTTATGAGCTGCTGTCATACACTCTGAAGCCAACACAAATCCCATCAGCAGTTTCAAAGTCCAGCCAAAAGCCAAAAATGTTGAGTAACCAAAGCTGTAACCACATTGAACTTGACTTTTCACTTCGGGAAGATGCCTAGATTTCATAAGAAGAATTGTCCTCTTAATTTTTATAAAGTGATACGTTTTGTATTTATCTCCCAATTATGTTCAGCAGCTTTCTCCTGCTTTCTTCTGCTTTCTTTTCTCTTATTCTGCACATAAAACTTCTGACATCCCTGTGGAACTGGAGGCTGACAATCCCCTTGAGGAGGAGAAGAGTCAGGGACAAGCATGATGTTTGGAACAGCAGAGAGGAAGGATTAAACAGGAGATGGGAAAGATGGTAGTGATAAGGGGGGAAAAAAAGGAGAAGAGGACTGAGAAAATCTGGGGGGACAGAATGAGAAGGTGCTGTGCATAGCAGAGCATTCCTCCTCACAGAATACACACAGAGCTCACAACTGTTGATGGCCAGAATTATCATTGCCCATTATGGTCTTTGCTATGTGAATAATAATCAGCATCATCATTTTGATTATTATTGACCCAGTCCTAATAACTCTGCTGGTAAATCCATGAA
Organism: Merops nubicus; assembly: GCF_000691845.1. Lineage (NCBI taxonomy): Eukaryota > Metazoa > Chordata > Aves > Coraciiformes > Meropidae > Merops > Merops nubicus. Next base: position 30,191 of record NW_008586143.1, on the reverse strand, counting down.
CACAAATTCTCCAGCACTGTGAACTCTGACGTTCCTGTGCCATCCAGGAGATGGCCATTGAAGCACTGGTGTGTCTCTGCTTGTCTTCAAGGCCAGCAGGTACCTGTGCATCCCCAAGGACAAGTCTGTGGGGTGAAGGTAGAAAAAAACCAACTGATTTGTACCACAGGTTGAAATTTCAGGGTAAGGATTTCTTTAAGTTCTTCAGGTATTTAAGATGCTGAAAGATCTTTAGGCTCTCAAAATATTCACAGAAATGTCTAAATGGGCAGAACTGTAGGACTTGCTGTCTACTTGAGACACCTGAAAGGAACTTGTTTCTAAGAGGATGCTGAGCTTGGTTGTGCAGCAGGCAGCTCATGGCAGCAGCATATCATGAACTCCAAGGCTGATGGAAGACACCAAGAGTAACAGGTTGGGATGGACACATTTCCAGGTGTTTCAAGATATGTTCTTCTGTGGTTTTGACAAATATTGTCTTTAATAAACAATAATAAATATAACAATAGCTTGGTGTTTAAAAAAACAAGGTAAAGGTAAAAAGGAAAAAAATAAGGAGGGAAAATATGCATCTTGACTTTGTCCTCAGATGGATCTGGCAGAGCACTGAGTGTCTTCTCCTTCAGTGATAGCCAGAGACACCAAAAACTTTCCTTTTTGGAGCTGGAGAAGCTAGGTGTGGGGCAAACGTGAAAAGAAAGAGGATGAGCCAAGGACTCACACAGAGACATTGCAGAATGTCTTAAAAGATGCAGAAAAAAAAATAAAAAATGAAGAGTTCATCTTTTTGCAGATCACGTTAACTTTATTTTTAACCTCACTTCTTTTATAATGACCCCTCTGGAAGTTCTTACCAGCGTTCTTACCAGCTCCTTTTATTCAACTTAAAACAGACGTGCTGAGTTGTTGTTGGCTTTTATACTTGGGAAGTTAAAAAGGAGCAGGATGTTAGGGGAAAAATACATTTTTCTGAAGCATTATTTGTTAGAATGGCTACAAAGGATCCCATGGCCTTCACAAAGAGATTAAAGTGAAGCAGCTCACAGTTTGACCTTCCAACCTTTCCTGGTGTCTCAGTAGGTGATGCTGCAATACCTGGAGCTGTCTGCTTCTGGCTGAAGCTGCCTTGTGGTAGATCTGCAGAGTAATTTATCTACTTGCCATCTCCCCTAGAAAGGATGGGTTGCCCCATAGTCTCAGTGAGACTGTCAAGGATCATGTGGGCAAGGCCAGCCCTTGTGAAGCCCATCACCTCTGCTTCTTGCTCCAGCAAAAATGAGTTAATTTAAATAAAAACAACCAGTCAGCAATGAGAAAGTCAATGAAATTTGGGTTCCTGCAGCAGCCTGGGTGGAGAAGACAGTGACAACATATTGGCAGATTAGTGAGATGCAAGCTGAAGAAGAAGCAGAGCCTTTCCCACCTACTCAAACCCCATAGCCAAGCAGAAAACACAAACACATTAGTGTTCATCCCTGAGCAGCTGAAGACATTGTCAGACAGATTCTGCCCTCCCACGTGAGTGGAGACATAAAGCTGGGTGGTATTAACTGAGTAATTTTCATACCTACACCCACAATTGAAGGAACTGGGTTTGGATGATGTTGGCAGGACCTTGATGCTTGTAGGGTTTGGACAGTTTGGAGCTGGGTCTAACTTTCAAGACTGACCCCAAGAGTCTAGACACCCAGGTATGTCCTAGATCCAGCCTGTTTTAAACTAATTAAATTCTAAGGAAATGCATAATTCTGATCCAGGTGGTGAGCACAGAAAGGTCTCAACAGAAAACTTGGCCTAGCATGGTCCCATATCAATGGGAACAGTTAAAAAACAGAAGGAAAATATAAACACTGATTAGAGACAAAGCCATGAAGACTTGCCACAGCACTATGTTGAAACCTCAGTGGACAGAGCTGGATCTCAAAAAGCTGGAAACTAGATTTTACTTGACTCTTTCAGACAATATTATTAACCTTTCATTTCCTAGAGGTCCAGATAAGATCCCTGGAGATACTTTATCAGTGTGGAATCTACAAAGTTTTTCCTCACACGACCACGAGTCAACAATATAACTACCTAAAATGGACATTCAGGAAACCTGCTCAACCAAAACCAGAGACAGCTATAACTAGAGTTGAAATGATGATCAAATTTTGTGTGTTTTTCAGCCAGGGAGTGAGGAGAGATCGACACAACTCCAGATGCAAGCTCAACATCCCCTTGTTCTGATTATTTTTTTTGATCTGTGCTGTTTCCTTTCTGCCCCTTACCAAGGTCTATGGAGAAGAGGAGAGTCTACTGCAAGCAGGGGTGGTCACACAACCCCTTTTGTGGCTGCTGGAGGTAGAACAAGGAGATCAAGTGTGTATTTTGGCAAGTCCAAGTGATTCTCTGTGCATTACATCTCAGTGAGTGAAAAAACACAAGGCAGCCAATCTCCCTCTGAAGCTTAGTGGGATTTGAGGTGGAAAGAATAAACACAGACAGTTACAGAGTCCAGTCTTTGACCCCAGGAAGGGTTGGAGATTTCTGGCCCAGATTGTGCAGGCACCTCCTGCTCACCAGCCCTATGATGTCTTTTAAAACACCCAAAGGTCTTCTGAGTTCAGTTGGGTATGTTTATTAAATGTAATCCTTCTCCACAGCAGCCCAGTGCCCTTTGCCTGGGAGGCACAAAGTTCATGCTCAGGTTCCATGCTTTCTGTTGATGATTTTCCACAGTATTGCCTAATTCCACACAGAGCTACTCACAAGAGATTTGTCCTTGTTCAGAGAAGAAAGAGAAAAAAACCCACGAAGCTGGAGAAAGAATACCAAAGCAAGAGAGGATGCACAAGGGATGGGTGATAAAAAAGGCTGCTAGGTCGAGATGCAAAGGAGCAGCTCAATCCTTGGATTGCAGAGCGTGCCAGGTGGCCACAGCCCCTGGGGTTTTGGCTTGGCCACTGCAGAGATAAGGCCAGCTGCAGAGCTTGGATCCTGATCAAATGTTTGCAAGCCAAACCCCCTGAGAGTCAGGGTGATTTGGCCCCTGGCTGGTTTATATTCATATTTACTGCCCCTTGGCCATTTGGAAACCAGCTTTCCTCATTCACACCTCAGCAAGGCGTGTCTGGACGTCCTGGTGGTGGGCTCCAAACCTGACTCTGCCATCTCAGAGTGCTTCCTTCAGCTCTCTGGAGGTGACTTGCCACGTGGCTCACATATCACAGCTGACAAGGGCTGAATGACAACTTCATGGCTTGCTGTTAGAGGCTTAGCCAAAAATAAAAGCACCAAAGGTCTGTCTCCTGATAACACTTTCATCTTTCACATCCACTCAATGCTTTTTGGATGAGCTCTTTGGTTGAGAAGATGGGTGTCCTCTTTGCCTGCTTTTCCAGGAGTCTCACTTGGCAGGGCTGTCACCCACAGCTGTCTCATGGGTTGTTTGGTTGCATGACTTAGAGTTTTAAGCAGGCTCTAAACTGACCTCTTGGCTCCTAAATATGGCTTAGACCTATTCTGTGATCTCAAAACCTTCACCTTAATGTGCTTAAAGACTGGCATAGATTCACCACTGGCCTCATGCTGCTCAAAGAACAAGACTAAGAACAAGAAAGAACAGTCTGGACTCATGCTCCTTGGAGCAGGAAGAGAAGCCAATCATTCTGATGAATAAACTTATTTCTTCTACTCCAGAAGATAAAAAATTCAGCCCAAGATCCTCCTATTCCACTTCACTCCTCTGGTAAAAGGTGTATTTTATTTACTAGTCTTTCACATTTAAGTCTGCTCTGCCTTTCAAGCTGGGGAGGGGGAGGAAATCAGCAAAATATCTATTTCACAGAGTCTAATTTTGGGAGTATGTTGGATATTTTAGAAGTTCAGGTTCCATCAGCAGCCAGCTCATCTACCAGACCATAACGACTGCATGGGTTCAGACTGCAACACACTTTCACTCCCTGTTAGATATTCCTTGATGCAGGAAAAGCCAGAGGAATTGGCATCTTAATAATACTTTCCCATTTAACCTTTAAAGAGAAGAAATGCACCACCCTGAGAAAGTATAATAGGACTAGATAATTAATCTTGTTTGTTTGTAGCTCCTCGTGGAGGGGAACCCTGACTCCTACTTGGTTGTGAATCTTGGTTACAGGAAAATATTGCTCTCCAGCATAGCCTTGAGAGCTACATGCTGCTGCTTTCATTCAGCTCTGCTGAGGCCAGAGATAATTTAGACACTCTAAATACAAATTGCACCATGCTAATGAATTCATAATAGTCAAAAGCATTCCTAACAGCTCTGAAAAGGCAAAATATTAAGGTGTTTTCAAGAAAACCTGTGTCAATAGTCCTGTAAACTGGATAACTGAATATAACAATGCAGGCAGCTTTAAAAGGAGGTTTTTGACAATATTTGCAAGAAAAATAAATTTCAATTTTTATTTCAGCCAAACAAATCTTTACAAAATGTTCTCCTGATTTATAGGTAACCTCACAATCTCTTTTAGCATGTATGAATGGATGACACATATTGCTTAACAAGTGTTTCAGCAGGCTTTTCTTCTCCATTTGGGAAATCTAATTAAAATAACTCTATTTCTTATAAGGATGTATGAAAGAATGTGAGTATGGTGAAACTTTATGTGAGTTTCTTTGGTTTCATTTTCTGGATCACAAATATAATTATATATAAAGGTCTTCAGTGGCAAGATTGACCCTGGTATCAATATGGGCCCATAATAAGGGAGAAATAAAAACCTGATTAGTAAAAGACACAGAAGAACAAAAATATTCTGCTCTACAGAAAATAGGAAATAGTGGAGGGGGAAGGGAATAAAAACCCTGCATGGCTGACCCCATATACTTACTAGGAAACTACATTTCTCTATAAAAATAGATATAAATAAAATCTCAGCGAGTTTTCTAAGCTTAAGCAAACATCTACCTCTGCACACAGACACAACCCACACAACCCCACTGAGCTGTGCCTAACAGCTATTTCAGAGGAAGAATCCCTCCCCTTTGCCCTTCCTGATAATCTTTATTGCCATTGTATCTTCATAAGAAATTCTCTTTGATTCTTTAGTCCTCTAACACACCAGACCTTTGGTAAGGCTGCTTTAATTTGTTTTCTTTCTCAATTCTCACCTCTAGGATAAAAAGCTTATCAACTTCACAATTTTCCATAGACAAAATGAGACAAACAGGCAAAGTCTTACTAATAATTGCTTTTTTTTTTTTCCAAAGGCTATCTGCACTTCTTTAAACAGCACAAATTCCATGGCTCTTACACCCAAAGATGAGTCTGAATGAGTCTCTAGCCAGCTCTCATTAAAACACAAATTCTCAACTAATTTTGAGCTTTTGAGGCAATAGGTGATGCTCTAATTTATAATTTCATCGGAACAATAAAAATGGGCAAAAATAAGGAGTGCAAGCATAACATTCTGACAATTTTAGATGCATTATGCCCTACCCACTCTTTTGGAGACTTCTACAATATTCCTTTACTCATATTAGTGGGGGATTTCACCTTCAAAGGAGTTCCTGCCCATGCTATAGGTCATTAAATAATTTTGACAGAAGATGAATGATTTTCACGTTAAGGTGTCCACCTCCCATTATTCTGTGTTCCTTCTGGTTTTGTGAAGTGAAAAGCATTTTCTTAATCCCTGTGTCTGCAGCGGGTGAATTATTTTCCTCAGAAATCCCTCCACTATCTGCCCATGGGTGGGAAGTATCTACTCTTGACTACAACTCAACACAATATTTGAAGTGATCCATTCAAAAAGACACTAAATAAATGTGGTTGAATTTCCTGACTACCTCCTATTGGCACCTTTTGAATGAAATGATGTCACTGTAGCTGTAGTTCAGAGCTCATTCCAAAGCATCATAGGATGTCTGGGCTGGAAGGGACCTCCAAAGGTCATCTAGTCCAACCCCCCCACCATAAACAGGGACATCTCCAACTAGATCAAGCTACTCAAAGCTATGGAGGCTTTGTTTTTAGCCTAGCTGAAGGAGACATCCTTCCCCAGCAATCAGAACCCAACTTTACCCCCAGCATCCCAGGGGACTGTGCGTGGTGGTGGAGTAGCTTCTCTCCAGCCCGTTGATGACGTCCCCAAAAAGGTGGAAAGCCAGGAAAAAATGCACGAGAGTGTAAATCAGAGAAGCTGAACTAAAGCCCTAAGTTTGCAGAAGACTTGGCATCACTCACAGACTGTGTGGGTGGACAGCATCTCTCATTATGCACCAGGAACAGGGAGTAATGATGAGGCTTCTGTTTCTGCAGCTCACTGAGGGTGGCTTGGTGGTGCTGAACATGTGCTGAGAGACTAGGGGGCTTTTGAGTCAGGCTACATGTCATGCCACAAAGGGCAGGTGACCTGAAATCACCCGGGGGAGGGCACAACCAGCTCTGAGTAAAGATAGACTTAAAGGAGAAGACTATTCTTTGGAGATAGCACAGAATATTAAAGAGGTTGGTAGTAGAAAGAAAACTGAGTGTTTCCTCAGTAATAAATTCTACACAGGCTGGCCAGAGAAGGCTGTTATTTTAAAATGGATCTTTAAATAGAGCTGGACTGCAGAAGGAAGTTTCACACTGCTCCCTCCCTTGAACTTTGGTCTGAGCAACGGATCTAAACCACTCCCCAAATGATGGGCTACAAAGCCAAGAGGTGTCTGTTTCCCAACCTCCACTCCTCAGAACCAAACCTCCCCACAAAACCTGAGTTTCCAGCATAGCAGCAAGCAAGGAGCAAAGGGGATTAGCTGCACAACCAGCAATGTATCTACAAATGACCTTCCTGGCATCTTTTATAGCTTCAGGTCATTTGTCCAAAGCTGGGATTTAGAGTATTCCCCAAACTGCCCAGGACCATCTAACACTGCTCCTCAGCCATGCCCTGGATGTGGCCACACAGAGCTGGAGTGTTTGCCCACAGCAGGACTTGCCTGCCTTATTTATCCTCATGTATCTCTTCTATAGCTATAATAAATAATAGATTTCTTTAAAACGTAAATAGTTGAATCCAACAAACATTTTGAGGGGGCTCCAAATATGATACCTCATTCTGCAGCTTATCCTGCAGCAAGGGCATTTACAGAATCTGTCTCCTCTACCCATTTGTCTGTTTTCATGACATTTATTACTCCATCTCCTGGGAGAGCTTTAGCCCTCTGTTACATTTGGCTAAATGCTGCCACTGGGCTCAAAAAAAACACCCAAAACCAAAAAATAAGCAACAACCAAGAAAAAAGAGACAGACATCCAGGCAAACCCCACACTTTTATAAGTCTTATTTTCTTAAGGAGCAAATTTAACAACAACAGCAATGCTGTTGACACCAGCAAAACCAGGCAGTGCCCAAGATCACACTTTCTAAGGCAATCCCCATATCTCTGGAGGAGCAAGCCCCATGTTTCTGGAGGAGCCATCCCCATGTTTCTGGAGGAGCAATCCCCATGTCTCTGGAGGAGAAATCCCCATGTCTCTGGAGGAGCAATCCCCATGCCTCTGGAGGAGCAATCCCCATGCCTCTGGAGGAAAGGGTGTGGACACCATGTGAGGGGCAGTGTCTCCTCCCTGTCCCATCAGCAGGGACTGCTGGCATTGAAACCCCAGGCAGAAGATACCAGGGTACCTGGGCTGGGAGGTGCAGGGGAGGACTTATGAGAGCATCTCCACACCATCTCTCAGCCCAGGGCTTCAGGCAACATCCTACTTCAGACAAGAAGAGCAATTTTGGTAGCCTGCTCTCTCTTGGCATTCCCTTCCAGGGTCATACCAGTGGTAGGACTGAGCTTTCTCTGTCTCCAAGCCCTGTCCCCACCATCTTCTGAGCCTTACTGAGGGCACCCCACCTTCCCATGCACCAGGGTCTGCAGGGAGAAGGTTTTTGATGGATCAGGTTTTCCCTTGGCAATCTATTTCCATCCCTGCTTCACCCACAGCTCTGTGCTGTGCCAGTACCTCACAGGAGAAGACACCAGGATGGTGCACTCATGGATAACCCCAGAGCACATGCATAGGTTAGCAAATCTCTAGGTTGCTCTGCCACCTAATTTTCCAGACAATGTGTATCTGCTGAGCACCCCCTCCTTATTCTAAGTTTCAAACAGAAAAATTGGGTTTTATGTATTAATTCTTCCCCAATAGACCTTTCCATCATTGGCCTCTTAGCTAAGAAGGAGAGTTCATAAACACAAAACGCTTTTTAGCTACCTCCATCTACCTGATAGGATAAATAAATACAGATATTTCTTCTCCTTTTTCAGAAAATGGTTCCACATATCTATTTTAACTTTCCTTTTGTGCCTTCCACCCGTGCAGTGCAACCGCCGTCTGCAGCTTTCTTGTTGCAGGAAGTAAGAGCCTTGAATTAGCACAAAGAAAAATAAACCAACACCCACCAGCTACAGTAGAAGTGTAAATTACCATGTGGATAGTTGGGAACTCAATGCTTATGCCAATTAAAATATTAATGAAGAAGCCGAGCTGATTTTTTCCGAGTCAAAAAGGAGGAAATTCTAAAGTGCATGATTACTGTATAATATAAGATTTTAAAAGATCTCTTTGTTCCTTATTTGTTGCTCTAAATCACACACTTTTGAACACAGGGTTGGGTTTTACCCCTTGATCCTTTTGAAAGGCAGAACAAAAGAGAAAAGCACAGGAAAGAAGAAGTATGAGACAGCCCAGCTTCCCTGAAGTGATGGATGGAGTGGGTGGCAGCCATTTGTCAAGGAAATTCATCTGGTAAATTCACAACTGACTCCACGTCAAAGGGAATATCTGAATTTTGGCTCCAGGATCCAGGCAGATTAAAGGGAACTGGACTGCAGTAATATTTCATAGCTCCCATGGTTTCTTACGTGGGAGGATCATTTCAAGAGCTCACCTGCCTAGGAGAGAAGAAGGAAATACCAACAAAGGATTTTACAGGTTGATTTTCTTTCTGAGGCTTATGTTTAGAAGATGTAACCAAGATGAGGAGAAAGAATTTGATCCTGTCTCTACATTTGCCTATTTCCAGTCTGAGCTGATAACAGCACTTATACAGACTTTCCTTCTTCAGAATTTGTTCTCTTATCAGCATTAAGTATTGATGTATCCTTGGATATGCCTTGAATGGTGGCTACCAGCTCTGCTGGGATCAGGTTCAGGCATTCCTTGTCACATGCCAGATTTTTTCTGGTCACAAAAAGACTTTTTTTTCCTCTCCTTTGAGCAAAGTTCAAACTACTGCATCTTATATCCTCTTGCCTTTGAGTGTTTTGGAGAAATCTAGGCAGCTGCTAGGCTGGTTCAGAGCTCTAGCTGCAGCCACAGGACATTGTGCTCCTAGCTAGTGATCTTGAAAGAATTCTTCACTGAAGCTAGGTAAAAGTTAAAAGCAGATTATTTACACTTTCAAAGTCCAAAAACAAAGGATAACCAGCTGCAAAGCCATGAATTGCATAGATGTAGGTGACAGAAATAAAAGCAAGCTGCACTTACTTAGTCTATCTGCATCAAGGATCAATTTAAGGATAAATTCCCTTTACTCCTCTGTATCCAGAAGGACTTGCTGAAAAATCAGCTTGGTTTAGGAATGTCTTTAGTTAGATGGTACCAAAAATGTTTGCAATCAAATCTGTGTGAAATAAAAACCCTAAACTATGGAAAAAAACCCTGCTGCTAAGAAATATGAATTTTGGCCACAAGATTCACAGGAATTCCTTGAGATGCAAGGATCAAAGTGTGTCCATGATTATCTAAAACCAGTCTTTGGTATATAATATAAAGTGATATCAACTCAAGAGGACAAAAAAAAATATAGAGAAAGGTAAACCAGCAATTTAGAAAATAGGTATTTATGAGGGAGTAACTAAGAGAGCAACACTAAGAGTGGCAGAATTATCAAGAAATATGAATTTTGGCCACAAGATTCACAGGAATTCTTTGAGAGGCAAGGATCAAAGTGTGTCCATGATTATCTAAAACCAGTCTTTGGTATATAATATAAAGTGATATCAACTCAAGAGGACAAAAAAAATACAGAGAAAGGTAAACCAGCAATGTAGAAAATAGGTATTTATGAGGGAGTAACTGTGACACTAAGAGTGGTAGAATTATCAACAAGTTGAAAGACAAGTTGTGAATTATATTTATATCATAAAAAACATCAGTTATATGGCCTTGAAAAAGCAGGATTGAATCTTCAGCACTCAGAGACAAGATTACCAACCTCATTGGGGATCATCTCACGCCAGCTCAGGATCTCTCTGGAAAGTGATGGAGAACAAAGGGTTAATGTAGCAAAATGTAGCTTTCAGCATAAAAAAAGGTGATTAATGCTTGTTCACTGGTAGAAGGTAAAGAAATATTCTAATAAGCAAGAACAAAACCCCTCAAAATAGGTGGTTTGATTTTAAGAGAACTGTACTTAGGTGCTTTTTTTCATGAATATATCACGTTCTTACATTAAAATTGAGAAAATCTATTTTACATTAAAATGAAATGGACTAGTTATTTCAAAATACTAAAGGAGCTGAGGATGTCATTTTGCCTGTCTGCTCCCTTTGTCTGTTCATGGTGTGAAAAATGAGGGCTGCTTCCAGATCCTGAAGCCTTGAACTCCAGCAGCAGCAGGGAAAGAAGCTCTTTAACAAATGAAAACCATATTAAAGATGGAGATTTGACATGAGTGCCTTAAAAGAGTTATTAAAACCCTGCACTTTCAGGGTAGGGCTGCAAATATCATCGACTTCAAGTAACAACATCAGTCACAGCCCATGCTGAATTAGCTCCTTCTCCAAATGTGTCCCCAAGTGTTGATTCTCCACGTTGCAAATCCCCACGCGGATTTGTTTTACCCAACAACATAAGGACAATTTGGGTGGTATTATTGGAATATTTGTTTATTTTTAGTGTTTCTCATGCACATCCACATTCTTTAGGAGCCCACATTTTTTTTCAAACATGGGACAAATTAACTCAAACATAACAAACAGCTCAAATAAACTGGCATATGAAGCCTGCAGACCTCAGAGCAGCTGGAAACCTTTTCTGCGTGCCCTCATGAGCTCCAAAATTCTGCAGCAACAGCAGCAGCTAAGCTGGCAATGGAATTCCAGTCCCAAGGGCTATTTTCCTCCCCCATAACTTTCTTTCAGTAATGGGGATTATTTGTTTCACTGCCCTAGATAGATAAATAAATATCCTTTTCAAATAGCAAGGCCACAGCGACATTGAAGATTCAATGATCTGGTCCAGGCACCTTTGGTGGCATAGTATTTTTGTGATAGATGTCAAGGAAGACTTAGTAGTGTTGGCTTGATGACCTTGGAGGTCTCTTCCAACCTTAAGGATTGTATGAGTCTATGAGTCCATGTCCCTGCAAAGAAGAATAACCCACTCTCCTTGTTCTCCACTCCATCCCCTCCTCCTCCTGTGACACACAACCTCCCTGGACACCTTAACTACAACTACACTCAGCTACAATATGGGTGTTGTTAAAGGTCATAGAATGGTTTTGGGTTGGAAGGGACCTCCAAAGATCATCTAGTCCAACCCTTCCACCCTAACCAGGGACATCTCCAACTAGATCCAGCTAATTCCTGTCACAGTCACTCTGGCCAAGTGGTCATTTGGTGAAGCTGCTGAAATGAGAGTGGTGAGACCCTGGGATGGGTTGCCCAGGGAGGGGGTTGAGGCCCCATCCCTGGGGGTCTTTAAGGCCAGGCTGGAGGAGGCTCTGGGCAGCCTGATCTAGTGGGAGGTGTCCCTGCTCATGGCAGAGGGGTTGGAACTGGGGGGTCCTTGGGGTCCCTTCCAACCCTGACAGATTCTGATCTGTTTTAGCAGAGGACTTGATAGTGTTGGCTTGATGGTTGGACTTGATGATCTTGGAGATCTCTCCCAACCTAAAGGACTCTATGAAATGGAGGCAGTTGGTTCAGTGGCCATTTCACTTGGGCCTTTGACCATTAATAAAACTTCCATGTATTAGATCAAACCAGAGTGACCTGAAACAACAACATGACCTGAGTTCCAGAGAGATACACGAGCTGACTTTTGGAAGAAGAGACTATTCCATGAACTACAGAAAAATTCATCTGAGATGATTAGGCTAATTGTTAAATTTAGCTCTATCTAGAATCTATCTTTTTAGTAGCTGTATCATTTAGTGCTCTTGTTTTCCTATCATATATTGTCCCCCTACTCAATATCACAGACACTGGATCTAAATCAGATCTTTGCTTTTTTCCTGCATTGCTCCCACAGGGGTTTTTAAAACAAAAAGGGTGTTACCATCACTATGGGGTTTTTTTTGAGGCCATAAAAAAGTGCATTTTGCAGCCCCTAAAAGACAGAATTTTTTTTTTGGGGGGGGAAGCATCTTCAGCTTTCACTCTCTCAGCAGGACTTAGAAAAATACACCTTATGTCTATGTTTTTTTACCTCTTCCTTCATTTTTCTGCCTCAGTAACCTTTAGTAACCACTGAATCTCCAGGAGACTGACCCCAGGCATGTAATAAGGGCAAATCTCGACTAAATGTGAGTCATTTGGTGGGATGGCAGCCAAGAGAAGGAGTTAGTAGTGCTGGTTATCACACCTTCTGTATCAGAGACACATTTATCCTTTAATACACAAAGGCAACATTTCTCTTGCAAATCAGTTATTCTGATTTTGAAGCTGGGTTTTCAGGTTGTCAAGACTCAGAATTAAAAGCAGAGGAGGAGAAACTAAGTCTAATTAGGAAAATAAACTCTTAAGGTAACATGGTTTGGCTTTATAATCTTTTTTTACATGGATTAAATATTATTTTAGTAAGCTGAAGGACAAGAAAGGATTTTTCTTTCAGCTTGGATATTTTCTTATCTCTTTTTCATACGTGTATATCTGCATATTTTTATTCTTTTCACAAAGGACAACACATATTCAATTATACAAATGAAAACATCCCCCTAAATATGTACTAGTGGAACATGAATTCACTAGTTCTGCTTCAGCTAAAAAAGATCATTTGTGTCTAAAGTTATTTCCAGCCATAAATTTCTGTAGTTTTTTTCTTCCAGTTTAAAAACAAAACAAAACCCACAAAAAAAAAGCCAAAGAAAAAGTTACTCAACCATAAACAATGCTGAATGAATGGATTTTTTTAAATATTGTGCTTTATTCTTCTTAGCATGACTTATAGCTCCATAATTTGTTGAAAGCATGACAGCATATGTTCAGTGGAATGTGAGAGAGGGAAAAAAATCATCAAACTTTCTGTGTGTAGCAACCAAGTAGCTGTTGATCAACAGAGGAAACAGGTAGAAAGGAGAATTACAGAAATGTTAACTGCAATATTGGCTGGTGAAAGGGAGAATAAACATGTTGGTGACAACTCCGTTTGTTATGCAACATCCACTGTTGATTTGACATCAGAAATAACATCTATTGGGTGTATTATCTTCCCTCCTGAGTTAATTAAATCAAATTGAAAGATTATAAATTAAAAGCCATAGATATCTTCATAAAAAAGCCTATATATAGACGAATTATTATTCCACCCCAACAGATGGCAAACCCCAGTAACCAAGATTAAGATCTGAATCCAGGAAGGGACTTGAGCATTGCAAGAGGGACTGAAAAGCAGGGTCCTAAACACTCTTCTTCAGCTGCTCTCTGATGCTGTGAATCCCCAAAGTACATTTTTTTGGTTAAATGTGCTCTAGGCCCCTCAGACAACCCTTCTGAGCATGCTGCTCTTGCCATCTTGTGCTCCCCTCTGGTCCAAACCCCACCAGAGACCCAAGATTCCACCTTCCCTCTTCCACAGCCCTGACAAATTTGCCATGGTGGGCAAGTGTTTCCCAGTGTTTGCCCAGCAACAAAATAAGGGGCATGGTTTCTCTGCCTGTCTCCAACACACTGACTGCTGAAAGTTTGGGGAGGAAGAAGGAGGTCTAGAAGCAGCTCAAGAAAGCCCAAGTCCCAGAATCACCTCCCTGTCAGAACACCCTGTAGGTTCATTTGGGTAGGAACACTGCCCTCTTACAGTGTTACCCAAGCCAGGATGCTCTGAAATGAATATCTTAAGATCCATGGGGTTGAAAAGGAAGAAATGGATGAGCACAGCTTGGTAGTGTCCCACTTCAGGCAGTGAGCTGTAGTGGAGGTGGCCTCCTTTCTAGTCCCACTCCAAGATATGCTCATGCATGGCCTACAACACCCAAACTGGTGATTTGGGCACTCTCCTGGGGAAGTGTGCCTGCTGGCAGCTGCTTTTTCACCATCAGCATAAATCTTGGACCACAGGGCCATGGCACATGAAAGGATGGGGTCTCTCAGCTCTTGTTCTACCTCCTAAGCTCATGCAACCAAAAAGGATTTCCTTTAACTCTTTAAGGCTGTAGTTGTCTGACTTCTTGAAACCCAAGGAACAGAAGAAACCTTCTTAAAGTATAAAATAAACCACTTATGTCCCCAAAAGTGTTGCTCTGTCACTCTTTCATCCAGCCTATTAGCATGTGGTAGAGAGCTCCATGCTGGGGGGTGGGCCACATTCTGCAGCCCTCTGCTAGACCTGGGGGTGTCAGGGTCATCCTGTCCTTACAATTCATTTTAATCCTTGGGAAAGTTGGGTGTAGAAATCAGAACACCCCATTCCTGTGGGTATCCTTTAAACTTTCTACTGTGCTGCCCTTAAAAGTTTCATGTGTAACCAATTTGATGAATTATCCACAGAAACCATTAATTGTCCATCGGGCTCATTGAGCAATTAATGGCTTTTAGGAGGGTATATCAAAATGAACAAAGTGAACTATGTTTGTTCAAAGAGTTCCTAATCTAGCAAGCCAGAACTGACTAAATGGCCCCAAAAGAGCAACTCCAATAAGGCAGAAATGGAACCATCACGTTTGAGTTGTCCTGAAAAGAAGGCAACTCCTGATCTTAAATCACTTGCCGTTCATATTTACAGGCTAATATATGCTTTGCAAGAGGTGGCACACTCCAAAAAGCACACAGGGAAGGTTTTCCTACTCAATGAGGTCTGCAGCTATTCCTATGTGATTAAATATCTGATCCCCACCTTCAGTCACACTGCTGAATTATTCTACCCAAATCTTTGCCTTTTAGAGTCACTTATGACCTCTGTTTTATACAGGAAAAAAATTGCTAGCAGTATAGAATCATCACTTTTAGTCACACTTCTTCTGAAGGTAAAATCAATTGTGAAATTAAGGCCTGGAAGTTATTCATGGCACTCTTTTTTATTAATTATTATTTTGTTTATTTCTTTTGTTTGGCTATGGAGAGAAAGGCTTTGGGTGGATGTTACTGAGAGTTACCCTGTGCACGTGCATCCTCTTTCCAGCCAATTCTTAAAGCCCTTTATGCCATCCAGAGCATTATATCAGCTGTACTCTGCTGAACAGCAGCTTCCAGGGCACATTTCTTTAGCTTTAGTTCAGCTCTATTACATATTTTTGACTCAACCTCCACTCAGCTATCTGCTCCATTCAAACCAACCACTGCTGAGCTCTTTAAAAGCAAAGGAGTCACACTGGAGGAACCAAAGAATCTTTGTAATCAACTGCAAAAAAAGTTCAGGGCTGGCTGGAGACTGACTCAACACCAGGATGCAACTTGTGCATCAATCCTAATGAAAAGAGGAGATGGATTTGTGGGACAAATACAATGTCTCAGGGCAGTTCCTATCACAAATGATAACAGCTACCAGGTTTACAAATTGCCTGCTCCAACACGACCATCAGAAGAAAGCTGAAAAGGGGAGAGCTGCTTGAAGGATGGAAAATCAAAGCTTATAACTGCAAAGAGAACGTTGCTCTTCTGTTTCCCAGTTGTTGAAGACACAGAATTTCCAATATATTTTAGCTGAAGTATTTCATGCTGGAGATAAAAGGTGGATTTCTTCCAGTTAGCTTTCCTGTCCAAGTTAGGCAGAGGGACTTTAGTCACTGCTCTGCTTTATTGCATAAGAGAGCTGGTTTCTAAAAATCCCAACTTTGCCTACAGAAAAACCCTGACTGGGGCACTGTGGAAGAAGAGAAACAGTTAATTGTACAAGCTCAGGCTTCCTGCAACGTTCAGTCACCACAATGACCTTGGCAATGACTGGCACCTGAATTTGAACCTCTCCTCTGATACCTGAATAAGAAGATCAAGAAGCAGCAAGTCCTTTGTTAGGATAAGGCCATTTGTTAGGCTAGTGCTCTGTAGTAGTCCAAGAGGAGCAAAAGCACCCTCTTCTGAGAGGTTCTAGAGATAGCCTTATTTATTTTGGCTTCAATCACTTGCAGGCTCTGGGTAAGATAAAAGAACTGGCATCCTTCTAACTCAAGTAGCAGCTTCCATCCTCTTGTTACTGTTTAACTGTGGAGCTACCTCAAATATTTCCTCAGCTGGTGTGTAAACAACACTCTCTGTCAGTTTATCTTCTGGTTTGGAGGCTTTTCTTTAAGCTCTTTTAAGAGAGTTTCTGGGAAGAGTGGCTGATGTGTCAGCGTGCAGCTCTGCAGTAAAAGCTCTCCCATTGACTTGCAGGTTGAGAGTCTTCTTATTTTGGCAGAGCATCATTTCTTGCTGCAATGTGGAGTTCAGCTGGGCTGGAGGGATGCTTGTCATCCTTTGCCCACTCTGGGAATATCTGCAATCAATTAAAAACATGGTGCAACGAGTGGCCTTTCCAGATATGTATTTTTTTTCTGGATGCCACCCTCCTAAGTAGCAGTTATCCAATGCATGCAAGCTTCTGTGTTGTCCTTTTTCTGATCCAAGAGAGAGCTCTGGGTTCTTTTTTATCTTAAGGACTTGAGGTTTTGGGGACATTTTTGCATGCCAAAGCAGGCAGGCAGTGCCAAAGAAGCTGAGGAGCTTCCTTCCTCAGTAACACACATGAACCAGCACCTTCTAAGAGCTTTCTTCAGCTTCACTCTATGTTTTCCAGGGGTTTCTCTGAATTTTCTTCTCTCAGGACCCCGTCTCCTCTTAGTTAACCCTTCAAAATTATAAGGCTGTTCTTACTCTGAGCCAATTTCTCACATCTGCTTCGTTTTCACATGGAATTCAGGGTTCCTCACATTTCTGGGCCACCACTTCACAGTCAGTTTCTGCTCTACTGAACAGAACATTTCCTGCAACAAGCTTTTCAGAACCAGCCTCTGTCAAAAACAAGTCTAATTTCGGGATCTCTTCATTTCTACTGGCACTGCTTGCTTACAAACACAGAGTGAAGTGCCTGCTGAATTTCCTTCACTTCTCTTCCACGTTTCCAGAGAGGTTTTTGCTTTGAGAGCCTTAAAGTTCTCCATTTTTAGGCTATTTTTACTCTTGGTACTCAACAACCCCTTGAAGACAAGGTGTTTAACTCTGATCTCTTCCACTCAGTGTCTCTGCATTACAACAAATGAGTCCTTTATAGACCTAATTGCCACTTTTTTAACCAATTACAAACAATATTGGTGTAGATATGTTCTTTTTCTGATGAATAACTTCTGCTGAGCACTCTACAGGCTGTACATCGTGTGGGACTGTTCCCTTCTCTTGCTGTGTGATTTAACACTACAGCTTTTCCCTCATAGCTATTGCTTCCAAACTTGTTGGCTATTTGGGTTATTTTCTGAAGAATAGGTAAACTTTAGATTTTACCAGACACTTTGCCATACCAGCTTACTGCTTTGCAAACAAGCTCCTATGAACATCCCTAGAAAATACCATTAATTGTTGGAACTGTAGCTGAAATAAAGCAAATTTAATCAAATGGGTGGTTACAATCTACATTCTTTAAACATATTTTTACAGCACACAGCTTGTAGGTTGCCCTGGGAAAAGTGGAAGATAATTTTGACCACAAAGATAGAGGGAATTTGGATCATCTATCCTTCAAAAGCTGTAAGAGCAAATAGTAGGTGGCATCCTTAGTGGGTTCTGGCACAACTGCCACAACTCCACTGAACTCCAATGGTTTCTCTCAGAAAGGAGTGACCAAAGCAAGAGGAAACTGCTCTTTAAAATGCCAAGGCAGGAACAAACAGGATACAAAAGCAGCAACTCCACAAATCTTCCTACAGGGCTAAAGATTTACACCCCCTGCCAGCAGCTGAGCCACAAGTTACGTGGCATGACCCACCTGATGGGCTTACTGAGAACTAGAACTTCAAGTTTTTAATGAAATACTGAGCAATTTGATGGGACACAGCCTTTTATAAAAGGCTGGCTGGTAAAAATATCTTATACTTGTAGACAAGTGGAAATTTCAGTGTGTCCTCATCAGCAGGGACTCTGAAATCAAAGATGCATATGAGAATCACAGGAGTTGTCCTCTGGAGATGGCTAACCAGTGAAGACCAGCATTTCTTTAATGCTAGCTGATGATTTCCCACACCAGCATACCCCTAGGCAGGACTCTTGAATTAAATCAGACAGCTACAAACACTCCTGAAAAGGTTTGTTTGAACCAGGCAGAACAGGGAACTCTGTGCACGCCCATTTATCCACCAAGCAGAAGAAGTTCTTTTGTGAGCTCTTACCTTGCACTTTGGATGGTGTGAATTTGGTCCATGTTTCATAACCATTTTAAAGGGTTTCTTCTCTTTTTGTTGTTGTTTTTTTATATCTCTGCTAGATTTCTTTACTATTATTATTCATAATCTAATTTATTAAGGCTGCTTTGTGTTTTTGTTTTATACTTTGGGCTCAATTCTCAATCAGTTCCCTGAAGAGCAAAAGTTTGGTGTTAAACAGCCTTCACTCTACCCACTGCAGATGTCTTCTGCTGACTGGTTGCCTCACTAGGAAGGATATTTTCATTAAGAGACAACACAAGAGCCAGATCCCTCTGATCTTAGATGATGTGCAGGAGATCCAAGGTGTCCCACCACTGGAGGGGTGAATGGAACAACATATTCACTCACAACACATAGCAAAGAAGGGAGCAAGCCAATTCCCACACCATGGGGGAAGGAAGGACCCAGGCAACTGGTCCAAACCCAATCACACAGTAATGGCCAGGAGAAAGCTCCATAATTCCTCTCCTGTCTCAGTTGTCCCACCGTTACTGAGAACTCCACTTGCTGTGAAGAGTCAGGGAGCCCCTTTCAATAGCCAGAACCCTCCACAACACATCCACTACCTAAAGAAACCTCCCAAGGGCCCTGCAAGCAGAATCAGCTCTTAGAGAGGTGGCTTCAAGTTCATGTGGAAGGTGGGGGCAGCTGGTGGGGATAATCCAACCAGTTCCCACCCAAGGCTGGCCAGACCCTTGGACACAACCAACCAGGAGGGTCCTTCTTGTCTAGTTGTGGCCATCATCTATATGCCCACCCTCATTCAGAGCTGAGGGGTTAACCCCAGCCCTTCAAAAGACACTAAGATGGACTAGATTGACTGAAAGGTAGAAGTAACAAACACCACATTGAAATATTTTGAAATAAATATTGCAGTTAGAGGGCAACCAGTAGCAACTTGGCACTCAGCAGCTGTAAAAATGTGGAAAATTGGTGTAGCCCATCCCACCTTGAGCTGGGATTGGAATGCCCAGCTCTGTCTGGATCCCTCAGGCTGCTGGTAGGAACAGGCACAACCTTGAGGACCTAGAATTTTCTTTTAATCTTCTTTTCTTAGCAAGCTGTATATTTAATGGAAAAGGCCTTGATGACTTCCATGGGGTATAAGAGGTACTGAAGCATCTCCATAAACTGTAGATTTGCTGCTGTGGTGGGCAAAACCAAATCAAACCTTGAGGACCTAGAATTTTCTTTTAATCTTCTTTTCTTAGCAAGCTGTATATTTAATGGAAAAAGCCTTGATGACTTCCATGGGGTATGAGAGGTACTGAAGCATCTCCTTAAACTATGTAGATTTGCTGCTGT
This sequence comes from Merops nubicus, assembly GCF_000691845.1. NCBI lineage: Eukaryota > Metazoa > Chordata > Aves > Coraciiformes > Meropidae > Merops > Merops nubicus. Next base: position 10,329 of record NW_008586143.1, on the reverse strand, counting down.
GGTGGGCAAGACCAAATCATTTCTAAGGATTTGCCAAACTGAGGATGTTTTTTCACTAAGCAGGTTCTTCAGCTGGTCCCAAGCCCATTTAGCTGAAGCATTTTTACTTTAGATACCAACACAAACCAACCAAACCCTCTCTCCTCCCTCAAATTAAGGTCTGACCCTTCTCTCAAGAGAGTCAGGAGCAAAACTCCTCATGCCCTTCGTGGAGAGCAGATGGGAACCTCCCCTTGGCAAGTGTTCATTCAATCCTTTTCAAATCTGATTTACATTCTGCCTGCTCTACTCAAGATCCTGGCCTCAGAAGAGAGAATGGCATTATTTGGAATAGAGAAATATATTTTCACAGCTCTGTTGACTTGCTAGTGTTAATAAACCCAAAAAATCCTGTAGAATATGCAGCAAAAATTCAAAGGGCACCTCCTTAGCAGATAGATTGAGCAGTGTGGTGTCATTTTATTGCCAAAGTTGCTACTTTTAAGGTATAATAATGACTGAGACTAATGAGAGACAGCACCAAGATCAGCTAGAGTGAGAGAAATGATGGTAGGATACTCTTTCAAGGTCTCATTTCCTACAGGTTTTCAAAATCATTGATTTGGGCTGAAAGTTAGTGAATTTGATATTCAGTCCATGAGAAATTAAGGAATCATGAGGAAAAGCCACATCCCCTCTCACTATTAAATCCCATGGAAACCTTTGGTAGTGATTAAAGCTAATGTTCATGTTTTGACATCAGCTTGGCTGCAACATGTTGGGAGAAACAGTGAATATAAATCACATTGAAATTCTCTGCCCAAAACCTTCATTTCTCATCATAAAAAAAAATGCTGGGCAAAGAGTGTCTGTCTATCTGCTTAAAAATGTCACAGAGAGTCAAAAATACACTCGTTTGTCCCCCTGCAAGGGGCTTGGAAAGTAAATTCTTCTGTAAAGAATGATGATTTGATAACCAGAGACACGTTGCCCTAAACAAAAATGGGTCAGCTCCTCAGCTGCAAATTGGAGAGCTCCAGCAGAGCTCTCAGAATTTCCCCTGATAATGGCAAAGGATGCTCAAAGGAGCCTCAGCTCAAAGAATTATGAGATGAACAAGCTGGAAAATCTAGAATAATTACAAGTCATTTGGATGTGCTGAGACCCAGGGTCACTCTTGTGTCAGTCCTCAATACCACAGCAAATGGGTTTGGGCTCTCACCATTTAGTGCACATGGATTTCTGCTCAGAAATTGTGCTGTGGTGTTTAGGTGGACTTTTGTGGGGAAAATAAATGATCTTCAATTGATTCCCCTCAAGTAGCTGATTTTTAAAGGGTTACTGGAAAGCATTAGGTTTGTGTAGAGAGTCATTTGCAGGTGATGCAAATGGAAAATGAAGGCAGGCAGTTGGAAGACTTGCATTAAAAGGGCTTGAGATAAACATTGCCTCAGACATCTTCAGTGTGTTCTGGAAAGATCGTGCAGAACAACAGATTAATGACTTCAAAGGAGCTTAATTAATTATTAGCCAGTAGGCTTCGTGAAGGCTCGTCTCGTTGGACAGTGTATAAATCATAAGTAAACTAGAGGTAAGGTCTGGATTAGGCTGAGAAATAAAACTGGAGCTCATTTGGCAGCAGAGAACATGGAAAAGGCATTGCTCAGGATCTTTTCTTCACCAGGGGCAACCACATGGAGCTGAAGCTGCATATATATATAAAAACCAATGAATTTATGGCTGGAATCCTTGCAGGGTCTCCTTCACAAACTGTGGTTTTGTTTCACAGCTCACTTGAAAGAACAGAGAGGTGGGAAATGAAGCACAAATAGGAGAAATTCAAGTTTAGGCAAGAAATGGGAAAGAAATTCTTCCTGGTTGATGCTGAGGTCAGGGTGTTGGGTCACTCAGCCTGCAGTGGAACTGTCTCTGTGCCCTTGACCCTCAAGCTGCAGTTGTGAAGACACAACTTGGATGGCTGGTGGAGATACAGACCTTCAGGAGGCACTGCCAGGCTGGCACTGGTGTTTAAGGGAACTACTTCAGGAAAAAATGCTGAGATGTTGATCCAGGATGTGGGAATCTAACTCAATCCTGTCTTACAGTGAGAAATAGCCAGGCAGAATGATGGCAAATCCATGGAAACAGCACTTTAAACACACACTTTGACCAATATATTTAGAAATTAAAAAATAAATCGACTTTCAGTGCTGGCTGGCAGCATTAAAAAAGAAAAACACCCTCTTTATGCAGTCAGAAATCAAACGACAGGCAATTGATAGCTAAAGAAACTCCTCTTGCTGATGATTTTTATATGTTATTTTTATTATTGCTGTAGGTTATTGTGTTGGGTGTTTAATTTGCCTCCTGGCAGCACTGCAGTTGGCAAGGTTGGCTTCAGGGCACTTCCCCTCAGGGATGGCTGGAGGCAAGCAAGATCAACAGCTGAATGTTCTGCATGTGCTCTGGGCATGGTTTATGAATGATGGGTTTGTTTGCTTCTCCATCATCAAACCTTGGTGACTACAATGGCCTGCTAGACACGAGGTCTTTTGGCTCCCTTGTGAAAGTCTCCAGGAAATAAGGTTCAGTGAAGTTCAGCCAAAAGCTGATCTAGTGGGAGGTGTCCCTGCTCATGGCAGAGGGGTTGGAACTGGGGGATCCTTGTGGTCCCTTCCAACCCTGACAGATTCTGATCTGTTTTAGCAGAGGACTTTAGAGCCCTAATGGCTCAATGGTTGGACTTGATCTTGAAGGCCAATTCCAACCTAAAGGATTCTATGATTCTATATTTGCCTCTTCTGCCCTGTCCTTTAGGTAGCTATCTACCTACCTGTCTACCTACCTACATACATACCTATCTACCTACCTACCCAACTACTTACCTACCTACCCACCCACCTACCTACCTACCCACCTACCTACCCACCTACCTACCTACCCACCCACCCATCTACCCACCTACCCACCTACCCCCCTACCTACCTACCTACCCACCTACCCACC